>NW_025721148.1:0-300000 GCF_922984935.1 Meles meles
CCCAGGGAACGTCTGGGCTCTTTCTCTGCCTTCTAGGAGGCTCTGTGGGGCTGGGTCGAGTGCTCTCAGCCGACTTGGACCACACTGCCAGGTGTCTCCCCCTGCATTTGCCACCCTTCGACACAGGAGGATCAAGTGGGAGGATGTCCTCTCAGAGAGATCCATGGCGATCAGAATAGATGTCCTCTCTCTTCCATTGTTTACCCTCATCTCTCAGGCGTTTCTACCATCTCTTGATTTCCCTGGAATTTCAACCCCAGGAGAGGGGGGGTGGGTCAGAAGCCAAACATTTGGCTTCCCACTCCTGTCTTTCTTGAAGGTTTTCCCCGAACCAATGGGCCTAAAACAACATTCATAACCTGATATGGTTTCTGTGGGCCAGCCATCCAGGTGCAACTAGCCAGGTCCCTGTGGCTCAGGATCTCTCACAAGGCTGCAGTCCAGAGGGCCTCTGGATCTTCAGTCATCTGCGGGCTTGTTGGGGGTAAGTCTGCTTTTGAGCTCACTCAGCTGGCTGTGAGCAGCCAGAGGCCCTCCATTGCTGGAAGCAAGAAATAGTCATTCCTTGCCCCATGGGCCTCTCCAGCATAAAGCTCCCAAGGAGCAGCTGGCTTCCCTGGGAACAGATGCGGGAGGGAGGGACGGAGGGCGGGCAAGCCCAAGAGGAGACCAGTCTCTTTGTCAACTCACCTCCGAAGGGACATCCTATCACTTTGGCCACATTCTGTCCTTTACAAGGGAGTCAGTAGTTCTGACTCGAATCAAGAGGTGGAGTATGGAACACAAAACGATGTGTACCCAAGATGGGAATCGTTGGAGACCCTTAAAGGCTACCCTCCCTACTTGGCTGGGACATGACCTCAGCTAGCCACCACTATAATCTCGGCATCCTTATATTATTATATATTATGTTAGATTATATTATATGCACTATTATCTTTGCATAGAATCATCACATCCTAGGACGTGAACGAGGGGAACAATTTACCAAGCCCTTCTGGGATCCTTCAGCAGCTTGCCTAGAAGTTCCTTGCCCAAGGGTGCCTGTCAGTTCAGTGTCTGGCTCCTGATTTCGGTTCAGGGCTGATCACGTGATCTGGGAAATCCAGACCAGCGTCTGGTTCAGCACTTGAGTCCGAAGCCTGTCGAGGAATCTCTCTAACTCGGCCCCTCCCCCGCCTGCATGTGTGTGCGTTCCTTTGTGTGTGTGTGTGTGTATGTGTGCGCCGTCACCCTTTCTGTCTCTCCAAAGAAGAAGAATAAGAAGAAGAGAAGAAAAAGAAGAAGAAGAATAAGAAGAAATAAGAAGAAATGAAGAAGAAGAAGAAAAGAAGAAGAAAAGAAGAAGAAGAAGAAGAAAGAAGAAGAAAGAAGAAAGAAGAAGGAAGAAGGAAGAAGGAAGAAGGAAGAAGGAAGAAGGAAGAAGGAAGAAGGAAGAAGGAAGAAGGAAGAAGGAAGAAGAAGAAGAAGAAGAAGAAGAAGAAGAAGAAGAAGAAGAAGAAGAAGAAGAACAACAGTAGTAGGCATAGTAGTAGAAGTTATTGGCACAGCAGGTGATCATTAGACAACCCTGGTTTGGAACGGGAGCTCTGAAATTCACTAGCTGTGTGATCTTGGGGCAAGTTGTTTCCCCTGTCTGAACCTCAGTCAGACATGACACACTGGGTTATTGGGACGATTAAGGGATCGATACAAGACACTTCAAACCGTCCCTTGCTTGGCATAGAATCCCTTAATCAAATCCATTCTCAGTAGCAGTAGTCTCAGCCATTGGATATTTTTATTTTTATTTGTGTTATGCTGAACACTGAAAAATATTCTCTCACACTCATAGGGCTCCAGGGAATATGGAGCATCAGGCTAAAGGATGGGGTGGATCTCAAGTCAAAGGAGCCATGGGTATGGCTGAAGGGGTAAGCACAGGAGCTTTTGTGCTCTGGTTGTGAGTGTTGGTGGCTGCTGGGCAAGGGAATCAGACCTGCAGGGGACCCGAGAACTTGGAGTCTGGCCAGTGCACCCTTGCTCCCTTCTTGGGCTTCCTGGGTTTCAGGGGAGCCTTTGGCCCTTGAGGGTATTTGGAGGCTGTGCCCGGAACAGCAGGAGCAGGAGCAGGAGGCCCCCCGGAGACAGGCTGGACCTTGGGCCCAGAGTTGGCCAGCTTCTGCCTGAGGCAATGGTTTTGGGCCTGGAGCCTTTGGAACTCCCTCTCTGCCCACAGGACAGCCTTCTGGCTCTCCTCACTCATCTTCTCCACCAGGAGGCGCTCCCGCTCATGCAAGGAGGCGATTTGCTGCCATTCTCGGTGCAGGTCGGCGGCCATGTTCCTATAGAGGCCCAAGTGCCAGTGGGCAGCATCCGCCTTCCTGCGCACCTTGGCAAGCTCGTTCTTCACTTGCAGGCAGCGTGCCTTCTCCTCCATCATCTTCCTCTCCAGGTGTCTGAGGTGCTCTTCGCACAGCTTCGGCTCTACCTCAAGCTTCAGGCGCAACTTCGGAATCTCACCGTCCAGGAGGGTGTTCCGAAGGTGAACAGGTCCTTGCTCAGCTTGGTGGCTTGTTGGGTTTCTTGGGAGCTCTTCATTCCTCTGACGTGCCTTCTTCAGTGCCCTGGACGGCTTTAATTGGTTCATGGGGCTCCCGCCTGAGGGCACGTGGTCAGGGGAGGAGGAGCCAGTCTCCACCTGCCTCCTTGAGCCCCCACCTTCCAGATGATCTCCAAGCAGCTCTAGCACATGCATCCCCTTCAGGAGGATCTGGCTGAGGGTGTGCTGTTGGCTCTGGCCCTCAGCGCTGGCCTGCCGCCGCACTCCTCCTTCAGGAAGCTCTGGCCTGCCTGCCTGCCCTGCCTCGTCCTGCACTCTCTGTCCACAGCTGCCAATCTCCTGAACCAGCGGGTCTGCACTTGGCTGCAGATCACGGCTGTCCTTGAAGCCTTCTGGTGTTTTCCTCACCAGGGCTTCTCCATCTTCCTGGGCTGCTCCACAGATGGGATTTTCAGGAGGCACCTGGTGAGGGCTCTTCAACAGCCTTTCCCGAACTCCCTTCCGCAGTTGCGTGGTGTTTCCCACTGACCAACACCCGGCATCTTGATTCAGGGCAGCCAGAGCAAGAAGCTGGAACGGGAGAGGACTGGCCTTCGGCTCGGATGATGCGACAGCTCCACGGGCTTGTGCGTCCGGTTCGGTCTTCTCCATGCCTTTTCCAGAGACTTCCTCGTTCTGGGCACACTGCCACTTTCTTCTTCGGAAGCTGAGTGCACTCTTTCCCAGGAACACCACCACTGCAGTGCACAGCAGGATCTCCCAGCGAAACCCAGAGACTCGTGGCACATGTGGCCAACGTTCGGATATCACCAACCCAGCAGCCCACAGCTGCTCCAGGACAGCCCACAGCGGCTCCAGAACTGTGTGGGGAGGCATTTGGATGGCCCCCAGCTGGCTCCAAAGAGCCTTGTGGCTTGGTCTCCGATCACCAGTGTCTTCTGGGCCACTAGGAAGTGCTTGGAACCCCTACGAGGGTTCCGTCTCCAACGCAAACCAGTGCCTGGCAACAGGAGCTGAAGGGAGGAGGGGTGGGGGAGGTGCACCTGAGTCTCCAAGGCACATCAGTGCCTGCAACCGGAGCTGACAGCAGGTGGGGTAGGGGAGGGGAATCGCTATATTGTACACCTGAAACAAAGACAACCCTATCGATCAATTTCTCGGAAGTGCAATTTAAACATTAAAAAAAATATATTTAAAAAGCAAACTAGGTATCCAAAGGAGAAATCTAACAAATATCCAAACACTGAGAAAGTAACCTTCTAGATGATCAAAGATCAAAGATCAAATCTCAATGCATTGAAGTGAAGGAAAATGAACATACAACATATGAAAATGTGTGGGACACAGCATAATCAATGGACAGCACCATGTAGAGCAATCACTGCCTATGTTAGAAAGGAGGAGGAGCATCTGGGAGGCTCAGTCAGTTAGTCCAACTCTTGATTTTGACTCGGCTCATGATTAAACTCGAGCTTGTGAGACTGAACCTGCATTGTGCTGGTGCTGGGCATGGAGGCTGTTTAATAATCTCTCTCTCTCTCTCTCTCTCTCTCTCTCTCTGTACCCCTTCCCTGTCTCTCTCTCTCTCTCTGTCTCAAAACAATAAGCTCTCCACGTCAGAACCTAGAAAAAGATGAGAAAATAAAACTAAAGAAGAAAACCAAAGGAATCCTTCCACCCAGTTTCAAGATCTACAGCTATAGTAATCAAAAAGGTGTGGTGTTGGTGAAGGGATAGACAAATGGAACAGTATAAAGATAGATAAGTGGAACAGGATCAAACCCAGAAAGAGACCAACCACCAACATGTCAATGGGATTCTGACAAAGGGGAAAAGCAATTCAATGGAGGAGTGACAGCGTTTTGAAGAAATGGTGCTAGAGCAAGTGGACTTCCAGAGACAAAGAAGAAGAAGGAGAAGAAGAAGAGGGAGGGGCAGAGAGGAGGAGGAGGTGGAGGTGGAGGAGGAGGAGGACGAGGACCACAATCGAAGGCTCATCCTCTGTACAAAACTGAACTCGTGGCGCCTGGGTGACTCAGTCGCTGAGGCAGCCAGCTCTTCATTTCGGCTCTTGTCATGCTCTCAGGGTCCCGGGACAAAATCAGGCTCCAAGCTCACTGGGGAGTCTGCTTAAGGACGCTCTTTTCGCTTCTCCCTCCACCCCACGCCCCACTCATGCGCATGCTCACTCTCTCAAAAAGAAAAAAAAATTTGTTAAATTAACTCAAAATTAATCACCGCCCTCTATGTAAAATGATAAATCTTCTAGGGAAAAAAATGTCCAGAATGGACAGCTAGGTAAAGAATCCTCCGACTGGACATCAAATCCTGTTCCGTTCAAGAAGAGTTGATTCATTAGACATGATCCAACAATCAGAATTGGAAGTCTTTAATGTGTGAAACACCTTGTGAAGAAGACCCAAAAGGGAAGCTACAAACTGGGAGAAAATAGGTGCAAACCACATACCTGATAAAGGACTCCTGTCGGAAGGAGAGAACCTCAAAAGTTGACCCCCAAAGAAGCAAGCCATCCAGTCTGAAAAGAACAAAAACAAAAAAAATGGGCAAAAGACCGAAACACTTTACCAAAGAGTAGACAGATGGAAATCCCATAAAAAGGTACCATCGGGGCAATTCAAATTCAAACTCCAATGAGCTCTCACTGCACACCTATCAGCATGATGCAAACCAAATGCACCCGAGAGGGAGAGAGAGACCCCACTCCCCAATAGAAGGCAGGATGTGGAACGACTGGATCGCTCCTGCATCGCTGTTGGGAATGGAAGGTGATAGAGCTCCCTCTTGAAAACAGTTCACAGTTCCTTTTCTTTTTCAAGGCCTGGATTTAAATTCCAGGGAACAAGCAGTAGAATATGCTTTTCGGGTGCACAGGATAGTGACCCAACCCTCCACACAGTTTCTCTGAAAACTAGACTTGCAACCACCCTAGGACCCCAGTCATTGCACTCTTGGCATTTCTCTGCGAGAAATCCAAACTTACGTTTGCTCAAAAACCTGTACAGGAACGGATCTGTGTCCTGATGGAAGCAGTGGGGCTGCCAAGGGGGTAGAAGTGACTGCAGTGGTTGGATATTGACACTGGACAGCCTTGTAAGAGATGTTCTCATCTTGCTTCTTTGAAGGCCCCTTCCCATTCATGGTGGTCCTGGGGACAAGGAGAAAAGGAATGTCAACGATTTCAAGAAGTTGAAAGGATTTCAAGAAGTTGAAACCAAGCATTAGAACACCATCTCTTCTACATGAATTCATTCTCATATTCACCCCCAGTCTCCCAAAGCAGACAGGAGGGGTCTGGTCCAACAGGGGTTGCGGGCAGTGGCCCTTCCACAGGCCATCTCCCCTCCAGTCTAGAAGTCCAACGACCAGGTCCCAGGCTTTCAACTCATCTCATTCTCTAGGGGCCTTCTCTAGGGGCCCCAGGGAACGTCTGGGCTCTTTCTCTGCCTTCTAGGAGGCTCTGTGGGGCTGGGTCGAGTGCTCTCAGCCGACTTGGACCACACTGCCAGGTGTCTCCCCCTGCATTTGCCACCCTTCGACACAGGAGGATCAAGTGGGAGGATGTCCTCTCAGAGAGATCCATGGCGATCAGAATAGATGTCCTCTCTCTTCCATTGTTTACCCTCATCTCTCAGGCGTTTCTACCATCTCTTGATTTCCCTGGAATTTCAACCCCAGGAGAGGGGGGGTGGGTCAGAAGCCAAACATTTGGCTTCCCACTCCTGTCTTTCTTGAAGGTTTTCCCCGAACCAATGGGCCTAAAACAACATTCATAACCTGATATGGTTTCTGTGGGCCAGCCATCCAGGTGCAACTAGCCAGGTCCCTGTGGCTCAGGATCTCTCACAAGGCTGCAGTCCAGAGGGCCTCTGGATCTTCAGTCATCTGCGGGCTTGTTGGGGGTAAGTCTGCTTTTGAGCTCACTCAGCTGGCTGTGAGCAGCCAGAGGCCCTCCATGGCTGGAAGCAAGAAATAGTCATTCCTTGCCCCATGGGCCTCTCCAGCATAAAGCTCCCAAGGAGCAGCTGGCTTCCCTGGGAACAGATGCGGGAGGGAGGGACGGAGGGCGGGCAAGCCCAAGAGGAGACCAGTCTCTTTGTCAACTCACCTCCGAAGGGACATCCTATCACTTTGGCCACATTCTGTCCTTTACAAGGGAGTCAGTAGTTCTGACTCGAATCAAGAGGTGGAGTATGGAACACAAAACGATGTGTACCCAAGATGGGAATCGTTGGAGACCCTTAAAGGCTACCCTCCCTACTTGGCTGGGACATGACCTCAGCTAGCCACCACTATAATCTCGGCATCCTTATATTATTATATATTATGTTAGATTATATTATATGCACTATTATCTTTGCATAGAATCATCACATCCTAGGACGTGAACGAGGGGAACAATTTACCAAGCCCTTCTGGGATCCTTCAGCAGCTTGCCTAGAAGTTCCTTGCCCAAGGGTGCCTGTCAGTTCAGTGTCTGGCTCCTGATTTCGGTTCAGGGCTGATCACGTGATCTGGGAAATCCAGACCAGCGTCTGGTTCAGCACTTGAGTCCGAAGCCTGTCGAGGAATCTCTCTAACTCGGCCCCTCCCCCGCCTGCATGTGTGTGCGTTCCTTTGTGTGTGTGTGTGTGTATGTGTGCGCCGTCACCCTTTCTGTCTCTCCAAAGAAGAAGAATAAGAAGAAGAGAAGAAAAAGAAGAAGAAGAATAAGAAGAAATAAGAAGAAATGAAGAAGAAGAAGAAAAGAAGAAGAAAAGAAGAAGAAGAAAGAAGAAGAAAGAAGAAAGAAGAAGGAAGAAGGAAGAAGGAAGAAGGAAGAAGGAAGAAGGAAGAAGGAAGAAGGAAGAAGGAAGAAGGAAGAAGGAAGAAGGAAGAAGGAAGAAGGAAGAAGGAAGAAGGAAGAAGGAAGAAGGAAGAAGGAAGAAGGAAGAAGGAAGAAGAAGAAGAAGAACAGTAGTAGGCATAGTAGTAGAAGTTATTGGCACAGCAGGTGATCATTAGACAACCCTGGTTTGGAACGGGAGCTCTGAAATTCACTAGCTGTGTGATCTTGGGGCAAGTTGTTTCCCCTGTCTGAACCTCAGTCAGACATGACACACTGGGTTATTGGGACGATTAAGGGATCGATACAAGACACTTCAAACCGTCCCTTGCTTGGCATAGAATCCCTTAATCAAATCCATTCTCAGTAGCAGTAGTCTCAGCCATTGGATATTTTTATTTTTATTTGTGTTATGCTGAACACTGAAAAATATTCTCTCACACTCATAGGGCTCCAGGGAATATGGAGCATCAGGCTAAAGGATGGGGTGGATCTCAAGTCAAAGGAGCCATGGGTATGGCTGAAGGGGTAAGCACAGGAGCTTTTGTGCTCTGGTTGTGAGTGTTGGTGGCTGCTGGGCAAGGGAATCAGACCTGCAGGGGACCCGAGAACTTGGAGTCTGGCCAGTGCACCCTTGCTCCCTTCTTGGGCTTCCTGGGTTTCAGGGGAGCCTTTGGCCCTTGAGGGTATTTGGAGGCTGTGCCCGGAACAGCAGGAGCAGGAGCAGGAGGCCCCCCGGAGACAGGCTGGACCTTGGGCCCAGAGTTGGCCAGCTTCTGCCTGAGGCAATGGTTTTGGGCCTGGAGCCTTTGGAACTCCCTCTCTGCCCACAGGACAGCCTTCTGGCTCTCCTCACTCCTCTTCTCCACCAGGAGGCGCTCCCGCTCATGCAAGGAGGCGATTTGCTGCCATTCTCGGTGCAGGTCGGCGGCCATGTTCCTATAGAGGCCCAAGTGCCAGTGGGCAGCATCCGCCTTCCTGCGCACCTTGGCAAGCTCGTTCTTCACTTGCAGGCAGCGTGCCTTCTCCTCCATCATCTTCCTCTCCAGGTGTCTGAGGTGCTCTTCGCACAGCTTCGGCTCTACCTCAAGCTTCAGGCGCAACTTCGGAATCTCACCGTCCAGGAGGGTGTTCCGAAGGTGAACAGGTCCTTGCTCAGCTTGGTGGCTTGTTGGGTTTCTTGGGAGCTCTTCATTCCTCTGACGTGCCTTCTTCAGTGCCCTGGACGGCTTTAATTGGTTCATGGGGCTCCCGCCTGAGGGCACGTGGTCAGGGGAGGAGGAGCCAGTCTCCACCTGCCTCCTTGAGCCCCCACCTTCCAGATGATCTCCAAGCAGCTCTAGCACATGCATCCCCTTCAGGAGGATCTGGCTGAGGGTGTGCTGTTGGCTCTGGCCCTCAGCGCTGGCCTGCCGCCGCACTCCTCCTTCAGGAAGCTCTGGCCTGCCTGCCTGCCCTGCCTCGTCCTGCACTCTCTGTCCACAGCTGCCAATCTCCTGAACCAGCGGGTCTGCACTTGGCTGCAGATCACGGCTGTCCTTGAAGCCTTCTGGTGTTTTCCTCACCAGGGCTTCTCCATCTTCCTGGGCTGCTCCACAGATGGGATTTTCAGGAGGCACCTGGTGAGGGCTCTTCAACAGCCTTTCCCGAACTCCCTTCCGCAGTTGCGTGGTGTTTCCCACTGACCAACACCCGGCATCTTGATTCAGGGCAGCCAGAGCAAGAAGCTGGAACGGGAGAGGACTGGCCTTCGGCTCGGATGATGCGACAGCTCCACGGGCTTGTGCGTCCGGTTCGGTCTTCTCCATGCCTTTTCCAGAGACTTCCTCGTTCTGGGCACACTGCCACTTTCTTCTTCGGAAGCTGAGTGCACTCTTTCCCAGGAACACCACCACTGCAGTGCACAGCAGGATCTCCCAGCGAAACCCAGAGACTCGTGGCACATGTGGCCAACGTTCGGATATCACCAACCCAGCAGCCCACAGCTGCTCCAGGACAGCCCACAGCGGCTCCAGAACTGTGTGGGGAGGCATTTGGATGGCCCCCAGCTGGCTCCAAAGAGCCTTGTGGCTTGGTCTCCGATCACCAGTGTCTTCTGGGCCACTAGGAAGTGCTTGGAACCCCTACGAGGGTTCCGTCTCCAACGCAAACCAGTGCCTGGCAACAGGAGCTGAAGGGAGGAGGGGTGGGGGAGGTGCACCTGAGTCTCCAAGGCACATCAGTGCCTGCAACCGGAGCTGACAGCAGGTGGGGTAGGGGAGGGGAATCGCTATATTGTACACCTGAAACAAAGACAACCCTATCGATCAATTTCTCGGAAGTGCAATTTAAACATTAAAAAAAATATATTTAAAAAGCAAACTAGGTATCCAAAGGAGAAATCTAACAAATATCCAAACACTGAGAAAGTAACCTTCTAGATGATCAAAGATCAAAGATCAAATCTCAATGCATTGAAGTGAAGGAAAATGAACATACAACATATGAAAATGTGTGGGACACAGCATAATCAATGGACAGCACCATGTAGAGCAATCACTGCCTATGTTAGAAAGGAGGAGGAGCATCTGGGAGGCTCAGTCAGTTAGTCCAACTCTTGATTTTGACTCGGCTCATGATTAAACTCGAGCTTGTGAGACTGAACCTGCATTGTGCTGGTGCTGGGCATGGAGGCTGTTTAATAATCTCTCTCTCTCTCTCTCTCTCTCTCTCTCTCTGTACCCCTTCCCTGTCTCTCTCTCTCTCTCTGTCTCAAAACAATAAGCTCTCCACGTCAGAACCTAGAAAAAGATGAGAAAATAAAACTAAAGAAGAAAACCAAAGGAATCCTTCCACCCAGTTTCAAGATCTACAGCTATAGTAATCAAAAAGGTGTGGTGTTGGTGAAGGGATAGACAAATGGAACAGTATAAAGATAGATAAGTGGAACAGGATCAAACCCAGAAAGAGACCAACCACCAACATGTCAATGGGATTCTGACAAAGGGGAAAAGCAATTCAATGGAGGAGTGACAGCGTTTTGAAGAAATGGTGCTAGAGCAAGTGGACTTCCAGAGACAAAGAAGAAGAAGGAGAAGAAGAAGAGGGAGGGGCAGAGAGGAGGAGGAGGTGGAGGTGGAGGAGGAGGAGGACGAGGACCACAATCGAAGGCTCATCCTCTGTACAAAACTGAACTCGTGGCGCCTGGGTGACTCAGTCGCTGAGGCAGCCAGCTCTTAATTTCGGCTCTTGTCATGCTCTCAGGGTCCCGGGACAAAATCAGGCTCCAAGCTCACTGGGGAGTCTGCTTAAGGACGCTCTTTTCGCTTCTCCCTCCACCCCACGCCCCACTCATGCGCATGCTCACTCTCTCAAAAAGAAAAAAAAATTTGTTAAATTAACTCAAAATTAATCACCGCCCTCTATGTAAAATGATAAATCTTCTAGGGAAAAAAATGTCCAGAATGGACAGCTAGGTAAAGAATCCTCCGACTGGACATCAAATCCTGTTCCGTTCAAGAAGAGTTGATTCATTAGACATGATCCAACAATCAGAATTGGAAGTCTTTAATGTGTGAAACACCTTGTGAAGAAGACCCAAAAGGGAAGCTACAAACTGGGAGAAAATAGGTGCAAACCACATACCTGATAAAGGACTCCTGTCGGAAGGAGAGAACCTCAAAAGTTGACCCCCAAAGAAGCAAGCCATCCAGTCTGAAAAGAACAAAAACAAAAAAAATGGGCAAAAGACCGAAACACTTTACCAAAGAGTAGACAGATGGAAATCCCATAAAAAGGTACCATCGGGGCAATTCAAATTCAAACTCCAATGAGCTCTCACTGCACACCTATCAGCATGATGCAAACCAAATGCACCCGAGAGGGAGAGAGAGACCCCACTCCCCAATAGAAGGCAGGATGTGGAACGACTGGATCGCTCCTGCATCGCTGTTGGGAATGGAAGGTGATAGAGCTCCCTCTTGAAAACAGTTCACAGTTCCTTTTCTTTTTCAAGGCCTGGATTTAAATTCCAGGGAACAAGCAGTAGAATATGCTTTTCGGGTGCACAGGATAGTGACCCAACCCTCCACACAGTTTCTCTGAAAACTAGACTTGCAACCACCCTAGGACCCCAGTCATTGCACTCTTGGCATTTCTCTGCGAGAAATCCAAACTTACGTTTGCTCAAAAACCTGTACAGGAACGGATCTGTGTCCTGATGGAAGCAGTGGGGCTGCCAAGGGGGTAGAAGTGACTGCAGTGGTTGGATATTGACACTGGACAGCCTTGTAAGAGATGTTCTCATCTTGCTTCTTTGAAGGCCCCTTCCCATTCATGGTGGTCCTGGGGACAAGGAGAAAAGGAATGTCAACGATTTCAAGAAGTTGAAAGGATTTCAAGAAGTTGAAACCAAGCATTAGAACACCATCTCTTCTACATGAATTCATTCTCATATTCACCCCCAGTCTCCCAAAGCAGACAGGAGGGGTCTGGTCCAACAGGGGTTGCGGGCAGTGGCCCTTCCACAGGCCATCTCCCCTCCAGTCTAGAAGTCCAACGACCAGGTCCCAGGCTTTCAACTCATCTCATTCTCTAGGGGCCTTCTCTAGGGGCCCCAGGGAACGTCTGGGCTCTTTCTCTGCCTTCTAGGAGGCTCTGTGGGGCTGGGTCGAGTGCTCTCAGCCGACTTGGACCACACTGCCAGGTGTCTCCCCCTGCATTTGCCACCCTTCGACACAGGAGGATCAAGTGGGAGGATGTCCTCTCAGAGAGATCCATGGCGATCAGAATAGATGTCCTCTCTCTTCCATTGTTTACCCTCATCTCTCAGGCGTTTCTACCATCTCTTGATTTCCCTGGAATTTCAACCCCAGGAGAGGGGGGGTGGGTCAGAAGCCAAACATTTGGCTTCCCACTCCTGTCTTTCTTGAAGGTTTTCCCCGAACCAATGGGCCTAAAACAACATTCATAACCTGATATGGTTTCTGTGGGCCAGCCATCCAGGTGCAACTAGCCAGGTCCCTGTGGCTCAGGATCTCTCACAAGGCTGCAGTCCAGAGGGCCTCTGGATCTTCAGTCATCTGCGGGCTTGTTGGGGGTAAGTCTGCTTTTGAGCTCACTCAGCTGGCTGTGAGCAGCCAGAGGCCCTCCATTGCTGGAAGCAAGAAATAGTCATTCCTTGCCCCATGGGCCTCTCCAGCATAAAGCTCCCAAGGAGCAGCTGGCTTCCCTGGGAACAGATGCGGGAGGGAGGGACGGAGGGCGGGCAAGCCCAAGAGGAGACCAGTCTCTTTGTAAACTCACCTCCGAAGGGACATCCTATCACTTTGGCCACATTCTGTCCTTTACAAGGGAGTCAGTAGTTCTGACTCGAATCAAGAGGTGGAGTATGGAACACAAAACGATGTGTACCCAAGATGGGAATCGTTGGAGACCCTTAAAGGCTACCCTCCCTACTTGGCTGGGACATGACCTCAGCTAGCCACCACTATAATCTCGGCATCCTTATATTATTATATATTATGTTAGATTATATTATATGCACTATTATCTTTGCATAGAATCATCACATCCTAGGACGTGAACGAGGGGAACAATTTACCAAGCCCTTCTGGGATCCTTCAGCAGCTTGCCTAGAAGTTCCTTGCCCAAGGGTGCCTGTCAGTTCAGTGTCTGGCTCCTGATTTCGGTTCAGGGCTGATCACGTGATCTGGGAAATCCAGACCAGCGTCTGGTTCAGCACTTGAGTCCGAAGCCTGTCGAGGAATCTCTCTAACTCGGCCCCTCCCCCGCCTGCATGTGTGTGCGTTCCTTTGTGTGTGTGTGTGTGTATGTGTGCGCCGTCACCCTTTCTGTCTCTCCAAAGAAGAAGAATAAGAAGAAGAGAAGAAAAAGAAGAAGAAGAATAAGAAGAAATAAGAAGAAATGAAGAAGAAGAAGAAAAGAAGAAGAAAAGAAGAAGAAGAAGAAGAAAGAAGAAGAAAGAAGAAAGAAGAAGGAAGAAGGAAGAAGGAAGAAGGAAGAAGGAAGAAGGAAGAAGGAAGAAGGAAGAAGGAAGAAGGAAGAAGGAAGAAGGAAGAAGGAAGAAGGAAGAAGGAAGAAGGAAGAAGGAAGAAGAAGAAGAAGAAGAAGAAGAACAGTAGTAGGCATAGTAGTAGAAGTTATTGGCACAGCAGGTGATCATTAGACAACCCTGGTTTGGAACGGGAGCTCTGAAATTCACTAGCTGTGTGATCTTGGGGCAAGTTGTTTCCCCTGTCTGAACCTCAGTCAGACATGACACACTGGGTTATTGGGACGATTAAGGGATCGATACAAGACACTTCAAACCGTCCCTTGCTTGGCATAGAATCCCTTAATCAAATCCATTCTCAGTAGCAGTAGTCTCAGCCATTGGATATTTTTATTTTTATTTGTGTTATGCTGAACACTGAAAAATATTCTCTCACACTCATAGGGCTCCAGGGAATATGGAGCATCAGGCTAAAGGATGGGGTGGATCTCAAGTCAAAGGAGCCATGGGTATGGCTGAAGGGGTAAGCACAGGAGCTTTTGTGCTCTGGTTGTGAGTGTTGGTGGCTGCTGGGCAAGGGAATCAGACCTGCAGGGGACCCGAGAACTTGGAGTCTGGCCAGTGCACCCTTGCTCCCTTCTTGGGCTTCCTGGGTTTCAGGGGAGCCTTTGGCCCTTGAGGGTATTTGGAGGCTGTGCCCGGAACAGCAGGAGCAGGAGCAGGAGGCCCCCCGGAGACAGGCTGGACCTTGGGCCCAGAGTTGGCCAGCTTCTGCCTGAGGCAATGGTTTTGGGCCTGGAGCCTTTGGAACTCCCTCTCTGCCCACAGGACAGCCTTCTGGCTCTCCTCACTCATCTTCTCCACCAGGAGGCGCTCCCGCTCATGCAAGGAGGCGATTTGCTGCCATTCTCGGTGCAGGTCGGCGGCCATGTTCCTATAGAGGCCCAAGTGCCAGTGGGCAGCATCCGCCTTCCTGCGCACCTTGGCAAGCTCGTTCTTCACTTGCAGGCAGCGTGCCTTCTCCTCCATCATCTTCCTCTCCAGGTGTCTGAGGTGCTCTTCGCACAGCTTCGGCTCTACCTCAAGCTTCAGGCGCAACTTCGGAATCTCACCGTCCAGGAGGGTGTTCCGAAGGTGAACAGGTCCTTGCTCAGCTTGGTGGCTTGTTGGGTTTCTTGGGAGCTCTTCATTCCTCTGACGTGCCTTCTTCAGTGCCCTGGACGGCTTTAATTGGTTCATGGGGCTCCCGCCTGAGGGCACGTGGTCAGGGGAGGAGGAGCCAGTCTCCACCTGCCTCCTTGAGCCCCCACCTTCCAGATGATCTCCAAGCAGCTCTAGCACATGCATCCCCTTCAGGAGGATCTGGCTGAGGGTGTGCTGTTGGCTCTGGCCCTCAGCGCTGGCCTGCCGCCGCACTCCTCCTTCAGGAAGCTCTGGCCTGCCTGCCTGCCCTGCCTCGTCCTGCACTCTCTGTCCACAGCTGCCAATCTCCTGAACCAGCGGGTCTGCACTTGGCTGCAGATCACGGCTGTCCTTGAAGCCTTCTGGTGTTTTCCTCACCAGGGCTTCTCCATCTTCCTGGGCTGCTCCACAGATGGGATTTTCAGGAGGCACCTGGTGAGGGCTCTTCAACAGCCTTTCCCGAACTCCCTTCCGCAGTTGCGTGGTGTTTCCCACTGACCAACACCCGGCATCTTGATTCAGGGCAGCCAGAGCAAGAAGCTGGAACGGGAGAGGACTGGCCTTCGGCTCGGATGATGCGACAGCTCCACGGGCTTGTGCGTCCGGTTCGGTCTTCTCCATGCCTTTTCCAGAGACTTCCTCGTTCTGGGCACACTGCCACTTTCTTCTTCGGAAGCTGAGTGCACTCTTTCCCAGGAACACCACCACTGCAGTGCACAGCAGGATCTCCCAGCGAAACCCAGAGACTCGTGGCACATGTGGCCAACGTTCGGATATCACCAACCCAGCAGCCCACAGCTGCTCCAGGACAGCCCACAGCGGCTCCAGAACTGTGTGGGGAGGCATTTGGATGGCCCCCAGCTGGCTCCAAAGAGCCTTGTGGCTTGGTCTCCGATCACCAGTGTCTTCTGGGCCACTAGGAAGTGCTTGGAACCCCTACGAGGGTTCCGTCTCCAACGCAAACCAGTGCCTGGCAACAGGAGCTGAAGGGAGGAGGGGTGGGGGAGGTGCACCTGAGTCTCCAAGGCACATCAGTGCCTGCAACCGGAGCTGACAGCAGGTGGGGTAGGGGAGGGGAATCGCTATATTGTACACCTGAAACAAAGACAACCCTATCGATCAATTTCTCGGAAGTGCAATTTAAACATTAAAAAAAATATATTTAAAAAGCAAACTAGGTATCCAAAGGAGAAATCTAACAAATATCCAAACACTGAGAAAGTAACCTTCTAGATGATCAAAGATCAAAGATCAAATCTCAATGCATTGAAGTGAAGGAAAATGAACATACAACATATGAAAATGTGTGGGACACAGCATAATCAATGGACAGCACCATGTAGAGCAATCACTGCCTATGTTAGAAAGGAGGAGGAGCATCTGGGAGGCTCAGTCAGTTAGTCCAACTCTTGATTTTGACTCGGCTCATGATTAAACTCGAGCTTGTGAGACTGAACCTGCATTGTGCTGGTGCTGGGCATGGAGGCTGTTTAATAATCTCTCTCTCTCTCTCTCTCTCTCTCTCTCTCTGTACCCCTTCCCTGTCTCTCTCTCTCTCTCTGTCTCAAAACAATAAGCTCTCCACGTCAGAACCTAGAAAAAGATGAGAAAATAAAACTAAAGAAGAAAACCAAAGGAATCCTTCCACCCAGTTTCAAGATCTACAGCTATAGTAATCAAAAAGGTGTGGTGTTGGTGAAGGGATAGACAAATGGAACAGTATAAAGATAGATAAGTGGAACAGGATCAAACCCAGAAAGAGACCAACCACCAACATGTCAATGGGATTCTGACAAAGGGGAAAAGCAATTCAATGGAGGAGTGACAGCGTTTTGAAGAAATGGTGCTAGAGCAAGTGGACTTCCAGAGACAAAGAAGAAGAAGGAGAAGAAGAAGAGGGAGGGGCAGAGAGGAGGAGGAGGTGGAGGTGGAGGAGGAGGAGGACGAGGACCACAATCGAAGGCTCATCCTCTGTACAAAACTGAACTCGTGGCGCCTGGGTGACTCAGTCGCTGAGGCAGCCAGCTCTTAATTTCGGCTCTTGTCATGCTCTCAGGGTCCCGGGACAAAATCAGGCTCCAAGCTCACTGGGGAGTCTGCTTAAGGACGCTCTTTTCGCTTCTCCCTCCACCCCACGCCCCACACATGCGCATGCTCACTCTCTCAAAAAGAAAAAAAAATTTGTTAAATTAACTCAAAATTAATCACCGCCCTCTATGTAAAATGATAAATCTTCTAGGGAAAAAAATGTCCAGAATGGACAGCTAGGTAAAGAATCCTCCGACTGGACATCAAATCCTGTTCCGTTCAAGAAGAGTTGATTCATTAGACATGATCCAACAATCAGAATTGGAAGTCTTTAATGTGTGAAACACCTTGTGAAGAAGACCCAAAAGGGAAGCTACAAACTGGGAGAAAATAGGTGCAAACCACATACCTGATAAAGGACTCCTGTCGGAAGGAGAGAACCTCAAAAGTTGACCCCCAAAGAAGCAAGCCATCCAGTCTGAAAAGAACAAAAACAAAAAAAATGGGCAAAAGACCGAAACACTTTACCAAAGAGTAGACAGATGGAAATCCCATAAAAAGGTACCATCGGGGCAATTCAAATTCAAACTCCAATGAGCTCTCACTGCACACCTATCAGCATGATGCAAACCAAATGCACCCGAGAGGGAGAGAGAGACCCCACTCCCCAATAGAAGGCAGGATGTGGAACGACTGGATCGCTCCTGCATCGCTGTTGGGAATGGAAGGTGATAGAGCTCCCTCTTGAAAACAGTTCACAGTTCCTTTTCTTTTTCAAGGCCTGGATTTAAATTCCAGGGAACAAGCAGTAGAATATGCTTTTCGGGTGCACAGGATAGTGACCCAACCCTCCACACAGTTTCTCTGAAAACTAGACTTGCAACCACCCTAGGACCCCAGTCATTGCACTCTTGGCATTTCTCTGCGAGAAATCCAAACTTACGTTTGCTCAAAAACCTGTACAGGAACGGATCTGTGTCCTGATGGAAGCAGTGGGGCTGCCAAGGGGGTAGAAGTGACTGCAGTGGTTGGATATTGACACTGGACAGCCTTGTAAGAGATGTTCTCATCTTGCTTCTTTGAAGGCCCCTTCCCATTCATGGTGGTCCTGGGGACAAGGAGAAAAGGAATGTCAACGATTTCAAGAAGTTGAAAGGATTTCAAGAAGTTGAAACCAAGCATTAGAACACCATCTCTTCTACACGAATTCATTCTCATATTCACCCCCAGTCTCCCAAAGCAGACAGGAGGGGTCTGGTCCAACAGGGGTTGCGGGCAGTGGCCCTTCCACAGGCCATCTCCCCTCCAGTCTAGAAGTCCAACGACCAGGTCCCAGGCTTTCAACTCATCTCCTTCTCTCGGGGCCTTCTCTAGGGGCCCCAGGGAACGTCTGGGCTCTTTCTCTGCCTTCTAGGAGGCTCTGTGGGGCTGGGTCGAGTGCTCTCAGCCGACTTGGACCACACTGCCAGGTGTCTCCCCCTGCATTTGCCACCCTTCGACACAGGAGGATCAAGTGGGAGGATGTCCTCTCAGAGAGATCCATGGCGATCAGCATAGATGTCCTCTCTCTTCCATTGTTTACCCTCATCTCTCAGGCGTTTCTACCATCTCTTGATTTCCCTGGAATTTCAACCCCAGGAGAGGGGGGGTGGGTCAGAAGCCAAACATTTGGCTTCCCACTCCTGTCTTTCTTGAAGGTTTTCCCCGAACCAATGGGCCTAAAACAACATTCATAACCTGATATGGTTTCTGTGGGCCAGCCATCCAGGTGCAACTAGCCAGGTCCCTGTGGCTCAGGATCTCTCACAAGGCTGCAGTCCAGAGGGCCTCTGGATCTTCAGTCATCTGCGGGCTTGTTGGGGGTAAGTCTGCTTTTGAGCTCACTCAGCTGGCTGTGAGCAGCCAGAGGCCCTCCATTGCTGGAAGCAAGAAATAGTCATTCCTTGCCCCATGGGCCTCTCCAGCATAAAGCTCCCAAGGAGCAGCTGGCTTCCCTGGGAACAGATGCGGGAGGGAGGGACGGAGGGCGGGCAAGCCCAACAGGAGACCAGTCTCTTTGTCAACTCACCTCCGAAGGGACATCCTATCACTTTGGCCACATTCTGTCCTTTACAAGGGAGTCAGTAGTTCTGACTCGAATCAAGAGGTGGAGTATGGAACACAAAACGATGTGTACCCAAGATGGGAATCGTTGGAGACCCTTAAAGGCTGCCCTCCCTACTTGGCTGGGACTTGACCTCAGCTAGCCACCACTATAATCTCTGCATCCTTATATTATTATATATTATGTTAGATTATATTATATGCACTATTATCTTTGCATAGAATCATCACATCCTAGGACGTGAACGAGGGGAACAATTTACCAAGCCCTTCTGGGATCCTTCAGCAGCTTGCCTAGAAGTTCCTTGCCCAAGGGTGCCTATCAGTTCAGTGTCTGGCTCCTGATTTCGGTTCAGGGCTGATCACGTGATCTGGGAAATCCAGACCAGCGTATGGTTCAGCACTTGAGTCCGAAGCCTGTCGAGGAATCTCTCTAACTCGGCCCCTCCCCCGCCTGCATGTGTGTGCGTTCCTTTGTGTGTGTGTGTGTGTATGTGTGCGCCGTGACTCTTTCTGTCTCTCCGAAGAAGAAGAAGAAGAAGAAGAAGAAGAACAGTAGTAGGCATAGTAGTAGAAGTTATTGGCACAGCAGGTGATCATTAGACAACCCTGGTTTGGAACGGGAGCTCTGAAATTCACTAGCTGTGTGATCTTGGGGCAAGTTGTTTCCCCTGTCTGAACCTCAGTCAGACATGACACACTGGGTTATTGGGACGATTAAGGGATCGATACAAGACACTTCAAACCGTCCCTTGCTTGGCATAGAATCCCTTAATCAAATCCATTCTCAGTAGCAGTAGTCTCAGCCATTGGATATTTTTATTTTTATTTGTGTTATGCTGAACACTGAAAAATATTCTCTCACACTCATAGGGCTCCAGGGAATATGGAGCATCAGGCTAAAGGATGGGGTGGATCTCAAGTCAAAGGAGCCATGGGTATGGCTGAAGGGGTAAGCACAGGAGCTTTTGTGCTCTGGTTGTGAGTGTTGGTGGCTGCTGGGCAAGGGAATCAGACCTGCAGGGGACCCGAGAACTTGGAGTCTGGCCAGTGCACCCTTGCTCCCTTCTTGGGCTTCCTGGGTTTCAGGGGAGCCTTTGGCCCTTGAGGGTATTTGGAGGCTGTGCCCGGAACAGCAGGAGCAGGAGCAGGAGGCCCCCCGGAGACAGGCTGGACCTTGGGCCCAGAGTTGGCCAGCTTCTGCCTGAGGCAATGGTTTTGGGCCTGGAGCCTTTGGAACTCCCTCTCTGCCCACAGGACAGCCTTCTGGCTCTCCTCACTCCTCTTCTCCACCAGGAGGCGCTCCCGCTCATGCAAGGAGGCGATTTGCTGCCATTCTCGGTGCAGGTCGGCGGCCATGTTCCTATAGAGGCCCAAGTGCCAGTGGGCAGCATCCGCCTTCCTGCGCACCTTGGCAAGCTCGTTCTTCACTTGCAGGCAGCGTGCCTTCTCCTCCATCATCTTCCTCTCCAGGTGTCTGAGGTGCTCTTCGCACAGCTTCGGCTCTACCTCAAGCTTCAGGCGCAACTTCGGAATCTCACCGTCCAGGAGGGTGTTCCGAAGGTGAACAGGTCCTTGCTCAGCTTGGTGGCTTGTTGGGTTTCTTGGGAGCTCTTCATTCCTCTGACGTGCCTTCTTCAGTGCCCTGGACGGCTTTAATTGGTTCATGGGGCTCCCGCCTGAGGGCACGTGGTCAGGGGAGGAGGAGCCAGTCTCCACCTGCCTCCTTGAGCCCCCACCTTCCAGATGATCTCCAAGCAGCTCTAGCACATGCATCCCCTTCAGGAGGATCTGGCTGAGGGTGTGCTGTTGGCTCTGGCCCTCAGCGCTGGCCTGCCGCCGCACTCCTCCTTCAGGAAGCTCTGGCCTGCCTGCCTGCCCTGCCTCGTCCTGCACTCTCTGTCCACAGCTGCCAATCTCCTGAACCAGCGGGTCTGCACTTGGCTGCAGATCACGGCTGTCCTTGAAGCCTTCTGGTGTTTTCCTCACCAGGGCTTCTCCATCTTCCTGGGCTGCTCCACAGATGGGATTTTCAGGAGGCACCTGGTGAGGGCTCTTCAACAGCCTTTCCCGAACTCCCTTCCGCAGTTGCGTGGTGTTTCCCACTGACCAACACCCGGCATCTTGATTCAGGGCAGCCAGAGCAAGAAGCTGGAACGGGAGAGGACTGGCCTTCGGCTCGGATGATGCGACAGCTCCACGGGCTTGTGCGTCCGGTTCGGTCTTCTCCATGCCTTTTCCAGAGACTTCCTCGTTCTGGGCACACTGCCACTTTCTTCTTCGGAAGCTGAGTGCACTCTTTCCCAGGAACACCACCACTGCAGTGCACAGCAGGATCTCCCAGCGAAACCCAGAGACTCGTGGCACATGTGGCCAACGTTCGGATATCACCAACCCAGCAGCCCACAGCTGCTCCAGGACAGCCCACAGCGGCTCCAGAACTGTGTGGGGAGGCATTTGGATGGCCCCCAGCTGGCTCCAAAGAGCCTTGTGGCTTGGTCTCCGATCACCAGTGTCTTCTGGGCCACTAGGAAGTGCTTGGAACCCCTACGAGGGTTCCGTCTCCAACGCAAACCAGTGCCTGGCAACAGGAGCTGAAGGGAGGAGGGGTGGGGGAGGTGCACCTGAGTCTCCAAGGCACATCAGTGCCTGCAACCGGAGCTGACAGCAGGTGGGGTAGGGGAGGGGAATCGCTATATTGTACACCTGAAACAAAGACAACCCTATCGATCAATTTCTCGGAAGTGCAATTTAAACATTAAAAAAAATATATTTAAAAAGCAAACTAGGTATCCAAAGGAGAAATCTAACAAATATCCAAACACTGAGAAAGTAACCTTCTAGATGATCAAAGATCAAAGATCAAATCTCAATGCATTGAAGTGAAGGAAAATGAACATACAACATATGAAAATGTGTGGGACACAGCATAATCAATGGACAGCACCATGTAGAGCAATCACTGCCTATGTTAGAAAGGAGGAGGAGCATCTGGGAGGCTCAGTCAGTTAGTCCAACTCTTGATTTTGACTCGGCTCATGATTAAACTCGAGCTTGTGAGACTGAACCTGCATTGTGCTGGTGCTGGGCATGGAGGCTGTTTAATAATCTCTCTCTCTCTCTCTCTCTCTCTCTCTCTCTCTCTGTACCCCTTCCCTGTCTCTCTCTCTCTCTCTGTCTCAAAACAATAAGCTCTCCACGTCAGAACCTAGAAAAAGATGAGAAAATAAAACTAAAGAAGAAAACCAAAGGAATCCTTCCACCCAGTTTCAAGATCTACAGCTATAGTAATCAAAAAGGTGTGGTGTTGGTGAAGGGATAGACAAATGGAACAGTATAAAGATAGATAAGTGGAACAGGATCAAACCCAGAAAGAGACCAACCACCAACATGTCAATGGGATTCTGACAAAGGGGAAAAGCAATTCAATGGAGGAGTGACAGCGTTTTGAAGAAATGGTGCTAGAGCAAGTGGACTTCCAGAGACAAAGAAGAAGAAGGAGAAGAAGAAGAGGGAGGGGCAGAGAGGAGGAGGAGGTGGAGGTGGAGGAGGAGGAGGACGAGGACCACAATCGAAGGCTCATCCTCTGTACAAAACTGAACTCGTGGCGCCTGGGTGACTCAGTCGCTGAGGCAGCCAGCTCTTAATTTCGGCTCTTGTCATGCTCTCAGGGTCCCGGGACAAAATCAGGCTCCAAGCTCACTGGGGAGTCTGCTTAAGGACGCTCTTTTCGCTTCTCCCTCCACCCCACGCCCCACTCATGCGCATGCTCACTCTCTCAAAAAGAAAAAAAAATTTGTTAAATTAACTCAAAATTAATCACCGCCCTCTATGTAAAATGATAAATCTTCTAGGGAAAAAAATGTCCAGAATGGACAGCTAGGTAAAGAATCCTCCGACTGGACATCAAATCCTGTTCCGTTCAAGAAGAGTTGATTCATTAGACATGATCCAACAATCAGAATTGGAAGTCTTTAATGTGTGAAACACCTTGTGAAGAAGACCCAAAAGGGAAGCTACAAACTGGGAGAAAATAGGTGCAAACCACATACCTGATAAAGGACTCCTGTCGGAAGGAGAGAACCTCAAAAGTTGACCCCCAAAGAAGCAAGCCATCCAGTCTGAAAAGAACAAAAACAAAAAAAATGGGCAAAAGACCGAAACCCTTTACCAAAGAGTAGACAGATGGAAATCCCATAAAAAGGTACCATCGGGGCAATTCAAATTCAAACTCCAATGAGCTCTCACTGCACACCTATCAGCATGATGCAAACCAAATGCACCCGAGAGGGAGAGAGAGACCCCACTCCCCAATAGAAGGCAGGATGTGGAACGACTGGATCGCTCCTGCATCGCTGTTGGGAATGGAAGGTGATAGAGCTCCCTCTTGAAAACAGTTCACAGTTCCTTTTCTTTTTCAAGGCCTGGATTTAAATTCCAGGGAACAAGCAGTAGAATATGCTTTTCGGGTGCACAGGATAGTGACCCAACCCTCCACACAGTTTCTCTGAAAACTAGACTTGCAACCACCCTAGGACCCCAGTCATTGCACTCTTGGCATTTCTCTGCGAGAAATCCAAACTTACGTTTGCTCAAAAACCTGTACAGGAACGGATCTGTGTCCTGATGGAAGCAGTGGGGCTGCCAAGGGGGTAGAAGTGACTGCAGTGGTTGGATATTGACACTGGACAGCCTTGTAAGAGATGTTCTCATCTTGCTTCTTTGAAGGCCCCTTCCCATTCATGGTGGTCCTGGGGACAAGGAGAAAAGGAATGTCAACGATTTCAAGAAGTTGAAAGGATTTCAAGAAGTTGAAACCAAGCATTAGAACACCATCTCTTCTACACGAATTCATTCTCATATTCACCCCCAGTCTCCCAAAGCAGACAGGAGGGGTCTGGTCCAACAGGGGTTGCGGGCAGTGGCCCTTCCACAGGCCATCTCCCCTCCAGTCTAGAAGTCCAACGACCAGGTCCCAGGCTTTCAACTCATCTCCTTCTCTCGGGGCCTTCTCTAGGGGCCCCAGGGAACGTCTGGGCTCTTTCTCTGCCTTCTAGGAGGCTCTGTGGGGCTGGGTCGAGTGCTCTCAGCCGACTTGGACCACACTGCCAGGTGTCTCCCCCTGCATTTGCCACCCTTCGACACAGGAGGATCAAGTGGGAGGATGTCCTCTCAGAGAGATCCATGGCGATCAGCATAGATGTCCTCTCTCTTCCATTGTTTACCCTCATCTCTCAGGCGTTTCTACCATCTCTTGATTTCCCTGGAATTTCAACCCCAGGAGAGGGGGGGTGGGTCAGAAGCCAAACATTTGGCTTCCCACTCCTGTCTTTCTTGAAGGTTTTCCCCGAACCAATGGGCCTAAAACAACATTCATAACCTGATATGGTTTCTGTGGGCCAGCCATCCAGGTGCAACTAGCCAGGTCCCTGTGGCTCAGGATCTCTCACAAGGCTGCAGTCCAGAGGGCCTCTGGATCTTCAGTCATCTGCGGGCTTGTTGGGGGTAAGTCTGCTTTTGAGCTCACTCAGCTGGCTGTGAGCAGCCAGAGGCCCTCCATTGCTGGAAGCAAGAAATAGTCATTCCTTGCCCCATGGGCCTCTCCAGCATAAAGCTCCCAAGGAGCAGCTGGCTTCCCTGGGAACAGATGCGGGAGGGAGGGACGGAGGGCGGGCAAGCCCAAGAGGAGACCAGTCTCTTTGTCAACTCACCTCCGAAGGGACATCCTATCACTTTGGCCACATTCTGTCCTTTACAAGGGAGTCAGTAGTTCTGACTCGAATCAAGAGGTGGAGTATGGAACACAAAACGATGTGTACCCAAGATGGGAATCGTTGGAGACCCTTAAAGGCTGCCCTCCCTACTTGGCTGGGACTTGACCTCAGCTAGCCACCACTATAATCTCTGCATCCTTATATTATTATATATTATGTTAGATTATATTATATGCACTATTATCTTTGCATAGAATCATCACATCCTAGGACGTGAACGAGGGGAACAATTTACCAAGCCCTTCTGGGATCCTTCAGCAGCTTGCCTAGAAGTTCCTTGCCCAAGGGTGCCTATCAGTTCAGTGTCTGGCTCCTGATTTCGGTTCAGGGCTGATCACGTGATCTGGGAAATCCAGACCAGCGTATGGTTCAGCACTTGAGTCCGAAGCCTGTCGAGGAATCTCTCTAACTCGGCCCCTCCCCCGCCTGCATGTGTGTGCGTTCCTTTGTGTGTGTGTGTGTGTATGTGTGCGCCGTGACTCTTTCTGTCTCTCCGAAGAAGAAGAAGAAGAAGAAGAAGAAGAACAGTAGTAGGCATAGTAGTAGAAGTTATTGGCACAGCAGGTGATCATTAGACAACCCTGGTTTGGAACGGGAGCTCTGAAATTCACTAGCTGTGTGATCTTGGGGCAAGTTGTTTCCCCTGTCTGAACCTCAGTCAGACATGACACACTGGGTTATTGGGACGATTAAGGGATCGATACAAGACACTTCAAACCGTCCCTTGCTTGGCATAGAATCCCTTAATCAAATCCATTCTCAGTAGCAGTAGTCTCAGCCATTGGATATTTTTATTTTTATTTGTGTTATGCTGAACACTGAAAAATATTCTCTCACACTCATAGGGCTCCAGGGAATATGGAGCATCAGGCTAAAGGATGGGGTGGATCTCAAGTCAAAGGAGCCATGGGTATGGCTGAAGGGGTAAGCACAGGAGCTTTTGTGCTCTGGTTGTGAGTGTTGGTGGCTGCTGGGCAAGGGAATCAGACCTGCAGGGGACCCGAGAACTTGGAGTCTGGCCAGTGCACCCTTGCTCCCTTCTTGGGCTTCCTGGGTTTCAGGGGAGCCTTTGGCCCTTGAGGGTATTTGGAGGCTGTGCCCGGAACAGCAGGAGCAGGAGCAGGAGGCCCCCCGGAGACAGGCTGGACCTTGGGCCCAGAGTTGGCCAGCTTCTGCCTGAGGCAATGGTTTTGGGCCTGGAGCCTTTGGAACTCCCTCTCTGCCCACAGGACAGCCTTCTGGCTCTCCTCACTCATCTTCTCCACCAGGAGGCGCTCCCGCTCATGCAAGGAGGCGATTTGCTGCCATTCTCGGTGCAGGTCGGCGGCCATGTTCCTATAGAGGCCCAAGTGCCAGTGGGCAGCATCCGCCTTCCTGCGCACCTTGGCAAGCTCGTTCTTCACTTGCAGGCAGCGTGCCTTCTCCTCCATCATCTTCCTCTCCAGGTGTCTGAGGTGCTCTTCGCACAGCTTCGGCTCTACCTCAAGCTTCAGGCGCAACTTCGGAATCTCACCGTCCAGGAGGGTGTTCCGAAGGTGAACAGGTCCTTGCTCAGCTTGGTGGCTTGTTGGGTTTCTTGGGAGCTCTTCATTCCTCTGACGTGCCTTCTTCAGTGCCCTGGACGGCTTGAATTGGTTCATGGGGCTCCCGCCTGAGGGCACGTGGTCAGGGGAGGAGGAGCCAGTCTCCACCTGCCTCCTTGAGCCCCCACCTTCCAGATGATCTCCAAGCAGCTCTAGCACATGCATCCCCTTCAGGAGGATCTGGCTGAGGGTGTGCTGTTGGCTCTGGCCCTCAGCGCTGGCCTGCCGCCGCACTCCTCCTTCAGGAAGCTCTGGCCTGCCTGCCTGCCCTGCCTCGTCCTGCACTCTCTGTCCACAGCTGCCAATCTCCTGAACCAGCGGGTCTGCACTTGGCTGCAGATCACGGCTGTCCTTGAAGCCTTCTGGTGTTTTCCTCACCAGGGCTTCTCCATCTTCCTGGGCTGCTCCACAGATGGGATTTTCAGGAGGCACCTGGTGAGGGCTCTTCAACAGCCTTTCCCGAACTCCCTTCCGCAGTTGCGTGGTGTTTCCCACTGACCAACACCCGGCATCTTGATTCAGGGCAGCCAGAGCAAGAAGCTGGAACGGGAGAGGACTGGCCTTCGGCTCGGATGATGCGACAGCTCCACGGGCTTGTGCGTCCGGTTCGGTCTTCTCCATGCCTTTTCCAGAGACTTCCTCGTTCTGGGCACACTGCCACTTTCTTCTTCGGAAGCTGAGTGCACTCTTTCCCAGGAACACCACCACTGCAGTGCACAGCAGGATCTCCCAGCGAAACCCAGAGACTCGTGGCACATGTGGCCAACGTTCGGATATCACCAACCCAGCAGCCCACAGCTGCTCCAGGACAGCCCACAGCGGCTCCAGAACTGTGTGGGGAGGCATTTGGATGGCCCCCAGCTGGCTCCAAAGAGCCTTGTGGCTTGGTCTCCGATCACCAGTGTCTTCTGGGCCACTAGGAAGTGCTTGGAACCCCTACGAGGGTTCCGTCTCCAACGCAAACCAGTGCCTGGCAACAGGAGCTGAAGGGAGGAGGGGTGGGGGAGGTGCACCTGAGTCTCCAAGGCACATCAGTGCCTGCAACCGGAGCTGACAGCAGGTGGGGTAGGGGAGGGGAATCGCTATATTGTACACCTGAAACAAAGACAACCCTATCGATCAATTTCTCGGAAGTGCAATTTAAACATTAAAAAAAATATATTTAAAAAGCAAACTAGGTATCCAAAGGAGAAATCTAACAAATATCCAAACACTGAGAAAGTAACCTTCTAGATGATCAAAGATCAAAGATCAAATCTCAATGCATTGAAGTGAAGGAAAATGAACATACAACATATGAAAATGTGTGGGACACAGCATAATCAATGGACAGCACCATGTAGAGCAATCACTGCCTATGTTAGAAAGGAGGAGGAGCATCTGGGAGGCTCAGTCAGTTAGTCCAACTCTTGATTTTGACTCGGCTCATGATTAAACTCGAGCTTGTGAGACTGAACCTGCATTGTGCTGGTGCTGGGCATGGAGGCTGTTTAATAATCTCTCTCTCTCTCTCTCTCTCTCTCTCTCTCTCTCTGTACCCCTTCCCTGTCTCTCTCTCTCTCTCTGTCTCAAAACAATAAGCTCTCCACGTCAGAACCTAGAAAAAGATGAGAAAATAAAACTAAAGAAGAAAACCAAAGGAATCCTTCCACCCAGTTTCAAGATCTACAGCTATAGTAATCAAAAAGGTGTGGTGTTGGTGAAGGGATAGACAAATGGAACAGTATAAAGATAGATAAGTGGAACAGGATCAAACCCAGAAAGAGACCAACCACCAACATGTCAATGGGATTCTGACAAAGGGGAAAAGCAATTCAATGGAGGAGTGACAGCGTTTTGAAGAAATGGTGCTAGAGCAAGTGGACTTCCAGAGACAAAGAAGAAGAAGGAGAAGAAGAAGAGGGAGGGGCAGAGAGGAGGAGGAGGTGGAGGTGGAGGAGGAGGAGGACGAGGACCACAATCGAAGGCTCATCCTCTGTACAAAACTGAACTCGTGGCGCCTGGGTGACTCAGTCGCTGAGGCAGCCAGCTCTTCATTTCGGCTCTTGTCATGCTCTCAGGGTCCCGGGACAAAATCAGGCTCCAAGCTCACTGGGGAGTCTGCTTAAGGACGCTCTTTTCGCTTCTCCCTCCACCCCACGCCCCACTCATGCGCATGCTCACTCTCTCAAAAAGAAAAAAAAATTTGTTAAATTAACTCAAAATTAATCACCGCCCTCTATGTAAAATGATAAATCTTCTAGGGAAAAAAATGTCCAGAATGGACAGCTAGGTAAAGAATCCTCCGACTGGACATCAAATCCTGTTCCGTTCAAGAAGAGTTGATTCATTAGACATGATCCAACAATCAGAATTGGAAGTCTTTAATGTGTGAAACACCTTGTGAAGAAGACCCAAAAGGGAAGCTACAAACTGGGAGAAAATAGGTGCAAACCACATACCTGATAAAGGACTCCTGTCGGAAGGAGAGAACCTCAAAAGTTGACCCCCAAAGAAGCAAGCCATCCAGTCTGAAAAGAACAAAAACAAAAAAAATGGGCAAAAGACCGAAACACTTTACCAAAGAGTAGACAGATGGAAATCCCATAAAAAGGTACCATCGGGGCAATTCAAATTCAAACTCCAATGAGCTCTCACTGCACACCTATCAGCATGATGCAAACCAAATGCACCCGAGAGGGAGAGAGAGACCCCACTCCCCAATAGAAGGCAGGATGTGGAACGACTGGATCGCTCCTGCATCGCTGTTGGGAATGGAAGGTGATAGAGCTCCCTCTTGAAAACAGTTCACAGTTCCTTTTCTTTTTCAAGGCCTGGATTTAAATTCCAGGGAACAAGCAGTAGAATATGCTTTTCGGGTGCACAGGATAGTGACCCAACCCTCCACACAGTTTCTCTGAAAACTAGACTTGCAACCACCCTAGGACCCCAGTCATTGCACTCTTGGCATTTCTCTGCGAGAAATCCAAACTTACGTTTGCTCAAAAACCTGTACAGGAACGGATCTGTGTCCTGATGGAAGCAGTGGGGCTGCCAAGGGGGTAGAAGTGACTGCAGTGGTTGGATATTGACACTGGACAGCCTTGTAAGAGATGTTCTCATCTTGCTTCTTTGAAGGCCCCTTCCCATTCATGGTGGTCCTGGGGACAAGGAGAAAAGGAATGTCAACGATTTCAAGAAGTTGAAAGGATTTCAAGAAGTTGAAACCAAGCATTAGAACACCATCTCTTCTACACGAATTCATTCTCATATTCACCCCCAGTCTCCCAAAGCAGACAGGAGGGGTCTGGTCCAACAGGGGTTGCGGGCAGTGGCCCTTCCACAGGCCATCTCCCCTCCAGTCTAGAAGTCCAACGACCAGGTCCCAGGCTTTCAACTCATCTCCTTCTCTCGGGGCCTTCTCTAGGGGCCCCAGGGAACGTCTGGGCTCTTTCTCTGCCTTCTAGGAGGCTCTGTGGGGCTGGGTCGAGTGCTCTCAGCCGACTTGGACCACACTGCCAGGTGTCTCCCCCTGCATTTGCCACCCTTCGACACAGGAGGATCAAGTGGGAGGATGTCCTCTCAGAGAGATCCATGGCGATCAGCATAGATGTCCTCTCTCTTCCATTGTTTACCCTCATCTCTCAGGCGTTTCTACCATCTCTTGATTTCCCTGGAATTTCAACCCCAGGAGAGGGGGGGTGGGTCAGAAGCCAAACATTTGGCTTCCCACTCCTGTCTTTCTTGAAGGTTTTCCCCGAACCAATGGGCCTAAAACAACATTCATAACCTGATATGGTTTCTGTGGGCCAGCCATCCAGGTGCAACTAGCCAGGTCCCTGTGGCTCAGGATCTCTCACAAGGCTGCAGTCCAGAGGGCCTCTGGATCTTCAGTCATCTGCGGGCTTGTTGGGGGTAAGTCTGCTTTTGAGCTCACTCAGCTGGCTGTGAGCAGCCAGAGGCCCTCCATTGCTGGAAGCAAGAAATAGTCATTCCTTGCCCCATGGGCCTCTCCAGCATAAAGCTCCCAAGGAGCAGCTGGCTTCCCTGGGAACAGATGCGGGAGGGAGGGACGGAGGGCGGGCAAGCCCAAGAGGAGACCAGTCTCTTTGTCAACTCACCTCCGAAGGGACATCCTATCACTTTGGCCACATTCTGTCCTTTACAAGGGAGTCAGTAGTTCTGACTCGAATCAAGAGGTGGAGTATGGAACACAAAACGATGTGTACCCAAGATGGGAATCGTTGGAGACCCTTAAAGGCTGCCCTCCCTACTTGGCTGGGACTTGACCTCAGCTAGCCACCACTATAATCTCTGCATCCTTATATTATTATATATTATGTTAGATTATATTATATGCACTATTATCTTTGCATAGAATCATCACATCCTAGGACGTGAACGAGGGGAACAATTTACCAAGCCCTTCTGGGATCCTTCAGCAGCTTGCCTAGAAGTTCCTTGCCCAAGGGTGCCTATCAGTTCAGTGTCTGGCTCCTGATTTCGGTTCAGGGCTGATCACGTGATCTGGGAAATCCAGACCAGCGTATGGTTCAGCACTTGAGTCCGAAGCCTGTCGAGGAATCTCTCTAACTCGGCCCCTCCCCCGCCTGCATGTGTGTGCGTTCCTTTGTGTGTGTGTGTGTGTATGTGTGCGCCGTGACTCTTTCTGTCTCTCCGAAGAAGAAGAAGAAGAAGAAGAAGAAGAACAGTAGTAGGCATAGTAGTAGAAGTTATTGGCACAGCAGGTGATCATTAGACAACCCTGGTTTGGAACGGGAGCTCTGAAATTCACTAGCTGTGTGATCTTGGGGCAAGTTGTTTCCCCTGTCTGAACCTCAGTCAGACATGACACACTGGGTTATTGGGACGATTAAGGGATCGATACAAGACACTTCAAACCGTCCCTTGCTTGGCATAGAATCCCTTAATCAAATCCATTCTCAGTAGCAGTAGTCTCAGCCATTGGATATTTTTATTTTTATTTGTGTTATGCTGAACACTGAAAAATATTCTCTCACACTCATAGGGCTCCAGGGAATATGGAGCATCAGGCTAAAGGATGGGGTGGATCTCAAGTCAAAGGAGCCATGGGTATGGCTGAAGGGGTAAGCACAGGAGCTTTTGTGCTCTGGTTGTGAGTGTTGGTGGCTGCTGGGCAAGGGAATCAGACCTGCAGGGGACCCGAGAACTTGGAGTCTGGCCAGTGCACCCTTGCTCCCTTCTTGGGCTTCCTGGGTTTCAGGGGAGCCTTTGGCCCTTGAGGGTATTTGGAGGCTGTGCCCGGAACAGCAGGAGCAGGAGCAGGAGGCCCCCCGGAGACAGGCTGGACCTTGGGCCCAGAGTTGGCCAGCTTCTGCCTGAGGCAATGGTTTTGGGCCTGGAGCCTTTGGAACTCCCTCTCTGCCCACAGGACAGCCTTCTGGCTCTCCTCACTCCTCTTCTCCACCAGGAGGCGCTCCCGCTCATGCAAGGAGGCGATTTGCTGCCATTCTCGGTGCAGGTCGGCGGCCATGTTCCTATAGAGGCCCAAGTGCCAGTGGGCAGCATCCGCCTTCCTGCGCACCTTGGCAAGCTTGTTCTTCACTTGCAGGCAGCGTGCCTTCTCCTCCATCATCTTCCTCTCCAGGTGTCTGAGGTGCTCTTCGCACAGCTTCGGCTCTACCTCAAGCTTCAGGCGCAACTTCGGAATCTCACCGTCCAGGAGGGTGTTCCGAAGGTGAACAGGTCCTTGCTCAGCTTGGTGGCTTGTTGGGTTTCTTGGGAGCTCTTCATTCCTCTGACGTGCCTTCTTCAGTGCCCTGGACGGCTTTAATTGGTTCATGGGGCTCCCGCCTGAGGGCACGTGGTCAGGGGAGGAGGAGCCAGTCTCCACCTGCCTCCTTGAGCCCCCACCTTCCAGATGATCTCCAAGCAGCTCTAGCACATGCATCCCCTTCAGGAGGATCTGGCTGAGGGTGTGCTGTTGGCTCTGGCCCTCAGCGCTGGCCTGCCGCCGCACTCCTCCTTCAGGAAGCTCTGGCCTGCCTGCCTGCCCTGCCTCGTCCTGCACTCTCTGTCCACAGCTGCCAATCTCCTGAACCAGCGGGTCTGCACTTGGCTGCAGATCACGGCTGTCCTTGAAGCCTTCTGGTGTTTTCCTCACCAGGGCTTCTCCATCTTCCTGGGCTGCTCCACAGATGGGATTTTCATGAGGCAGCTGGTGAGGGCTCTTCAACAGCCTTTCCCGAACTCCCTTCCGCAGTTGCGTGGTGTTTCCCACTGACCAACACCCGGCATCTTGATTCAGGGCAGCCAGAGCAAGAAGCTGGAACGGGAGAGGACTGGCCTTCGGCTCGGATGATGCGACAGCTCCACGGGCTTGTGCGTCCGGTTCGGTCTTCTCCATGCCTTTTCCAGAGACTTCCTCGTTCTGGGCACACTGCCACTTTCTTCTTCGGAAGCTGAGTGCACTCTTTCCCAGGAACACCACCACTGCAGTGCACAGCAGGATCTCCCAGCGAAACCCAGAGACTCGTGGCACATGTGGCCAACGTTCGGATATCACCAACCCAGCAGCCCACAGCTGCTCCAGGACAGCCCACAGCGGCTCCAGAACTGTGTGGGGAGGCATTTGGATGGCCCCCAGCTGGCTCCAAAGAGCCTTGTGGCTTGGTCTCCGATCACCAGTGTCTTCTGGGCCACTAGGAAGTGCTTGGAACCCCTACGAGGGTTCCGTCTCCAACGCAAACCAGTGCCTGGCAACAGGAGCTGAAGGGAGGAGGGGTGGGGGAGGTGCACCTGAGTCTCCAAGGCACATCAGTGCCTGCAACCGGAGCTGACAGCAGGTGGGGTAGGGGAGGGGAATCGCTATATTGTACACCTGAAACAAAGACAACCCTATCGATCAATTTCTCGGAAGTGCAATTTAAACATTAAAAAAAATATATTTAAAAAGCAAACTAGGTATCCAAAGGAGAAATCTAACAAATATCCAAACACTGAGAAAGTAACCTTCTAGATGATCAAAGATCAAAGATCAAATCTCAATGCATTGAAGTGAAGGAAAATGAACATACAACATATGAAAATGTGTGGGACACAGCATAATCAATGGACAGCACCATGTAGAGCAATCACTGCCTATGTTAGAAAGGAGGAGGAGCATCTGGGAGGCTCAGTCAGTTAGTCCAACTCTTGATTTTGACTCGGCTCATGATTAAACTCGAGCTTGTGAGACTGAACCTGCATTGTGCTGGTGCTGGGCATGGAGGCTGTTTAATAATCTCTCTCTCTCTCTCTCTCTCTCTCTCTCTCTGTACCCCTTCCCTGTCTCTCTCTCTCTCTCTGTCTCAAAACAATAAGCTCTCCACGTCAGAACCTAGAAAAAGATGAGAAAATAAAACTAAAGAAGAAAACCAAAGGAATCCTTCCACCCAGTTTCAAGATCTACAGCTATAGTAATCAAAAAGGTGTGGTGTTGGTGAAGGGATAGACAAATGGAACAGTATAAAGATAGATAAGTGGAACAGGATCAAACCCAGAAAGAGACCAACCACCAACATGTCAATGGGATTCTGACAAAGGGGAAAAGCAATTCAATGGAGGAGTGACAGCGTTTTGAAGAAATGGTGCTAGAGCAAGTGGACTTCCAGAGACAAAGAAGAAGAAGGAGAAGAAGAAGAGGGAGGGGCAGAGAGGAGGAGGAGGTGGAGGTGGAGGACGAGGAGGACGAGGACCACAATCGAAGGCTCATCCTCTGTACAAAACTGAACTCGTGGCGCCTGGGTGACTCAGTCGCTGAGGCAGCCAGCTCTTAATTTCGGCTCTTGTCATGCTCTCAGGGTCCCGGGACAAAATCAGGCTCCAAGCTCACTGGGGAGTCTGCTTAAGGACGCTCTTTTCGCTTCTCCCTCCACCCCACGCCCCACTCATGCGCATGCTCACTCTCTCAAAAAGAAAAAAAAAATTTGTTAAATTAACTCAAAATTAATCACCGCCTTCTACGTAAAATGATAAATCTTCTAGGGAAAAAAATGTCCAGAATGGACAGCTAGGTAAAGAATCCTCCGACTGGACATCAAATCATGTTCCGTTCAAGAAGAGTTGATTCATTAGACATGATCCAACAATCCGAATTGGAAGTCTGTAATGTGTGAAACACCTTGTGAAGAAGACCCAAAAGGGAAGCTACAAACTGGGAGAAAATAGGTGCAAACCACATACCTGATAAAGGACTCCTGTCGGAAGGAGAGAACCTCAAAAGTAGACCCCCAAAGAAGCAAGCCATCCAGTCTGAAAAGAACAAAAACAAAAAAAATGGGCAAAAGACCGAAACCCTTTACCAAAGAGTAGACAGATGGAAATCCCATAAAAAGTTACCATCGGGGCAATTCAAATTCAAACTCCAATGAGCTCTCACTGCACACCTATCAGCATGATGCAAACCAAATGCACCCGAGAGGGAGAGAGAGACCCCACTCCCCAATAGAAGGCAGGATGTGGAACGACTGGATCGCTCCTGCATCGCTGTTGGGAATGGAAGGTGATAGAGCTCCCTCTTGAAAACAGTTCACAGTTCCTTTTCTTTTTCAAGGCCTGGATTTAAATTCCAGGGAACAAGCAGTAGAATATGCTTTTCGGGTGCACAGGATAGTGACCCAACCCTCCACACAGTTTCTCTGAAAACTAGACTTGCAACCACCCTAGGACCCCAGTCATTGCACTCTTGGCATTTCTCTGCGAGAAATCCAAACTTACGTTTGCTCAAAAACCTGTACAGGAACGGATCTGGGTCCTGATGGAAGCAGTGGGGCTGCCAAGGGGGTAGAAGTGACTGCAGTGGTTGGATATTGACACTGGACAGCCTTGTAAGAGATGTTCTCATCTTGCTTCTTTGAAGGCCCCTTCCCATTCATGGTGGTCCTGGGGACAAGGAGAAAAGGAATGTCAACGATTTCAAGAAGTTGAAAGGATTTCAAGAAGTTGAAACCAAGCATTAGAACACCATCTCTTCTACATGAATTCATTCTCATATTCACCCCCAGTCTCCCAAAGCAGACAGGAGGGGTCTGGTCCAACAGGGGTTGCGGGCAGTGGCCCTTCCACAGGCCATCTCCCCTCCAGTCTAGAAGTCCAACGACCAGGTCCCAGGCTTTCAACTCATCTCCTTCTCTCGGGGCCTTCTCTAGGGGCCCCAGGGAACTTCTGGGCTCTTTCTCTGCCTTCTAGGAGGCTCTGCGGGGCTGGGTCGAGTGCTCTCAGCCGACTTGGACCACACTGCCAGGTGTCTCCCCCTGCATTTGCCACCCTTCGACACAGGAGGATCAAGTGGGAGGATGTCCTCTCAGAGAGATCCATGGCGATCAGAATAGATGTCCTCTCTCTTCCATTGTTTACCCTCATCTCTCAGGCGTTTCTACCATCTCTTGATTTCCCTGGAATTTCAACCCCAGGAGACGGGGGGTGGGTCAGAAGCCAAACATTTGGCTTCCCACTCCTGTCTTTCTTGAAGGTTTTCCCCGAACCAATGGGCCTAAAACAACATTCATAACCTGATATGGTTTCTGTGGGCCAGCCATCCAGGTGCAACTAGCCAGGTCCCTGTGGCTCAGGATCTCTCACAAGGCTGCAGTCCAGAGGGCCTCTGGATCTTCAGTCATCTGCGGGCTTGTTGGGGGTAAGTCTGCTTTTGAGCTCACTCAGCTGGCTGTGAGCAGCCAGAGGCCCTCCATTGCTGGAAGCAAGAAATAGTCATTCCTTGCCCCATGGGCCTCTCCAGCATAAAGCTCCCAAGGAGCAGCTGGCTTCCCTGGGAACAGATGCGGGAGGGAGGGACGGAGGGCGGGCAAGCCCAAGAGGAGACCAGTCTCTTTGTCAACTCACCTCCGAAGGGACATCCTATCACTTTGGCCACATTCTGTCCTTTACAAGGGAGTCAGTAGTTCTGACTCGAATCAAGAGGTGGAGTATGGAACACAAAACGATGTGTACCCAAGATGGGAATCGTTGGAGACCCTTAAAGGCTGCCCTCCCTAATTGGCTGGGACTTGACCTCAGCTAGCCACCACCATAATCTCTGCATCCTTATATTATTATATATTATGTTAGATTATATTATATGCACTATTATCTTTGCATAGAATCATCACATCCTAGGACGTGAACGAGGGGAACAATTTACCAAGCCCTTCTGGGATCCTTCAGCAGCTTGCCTAGAAGTTCCTTGCCCAAGGGTGCCTATCAGTTCAGTGTCTGGCTCCTGATTTCGGTTCAAGGCTGATCACGTGATCTGGGAAATCCAGACCAGCGTATGGTTCAGCACTTGAGTCCGAAGCCTGTCGAGGAATCTCTCTAACTCGGCCCCTCCCCCGCCTGCATGTGTGTGCGTTCCTTTGTGTGTGTGTGTGTGTATGTGTGCGCCGTCACCCTTTCTGTCTCTCCGAAGAAGAAGAAGAAGAAGAAGAAGAACAGTAGTAGGCATAGTAGTAGAAGTTATTGGCACAGCAGGTGATCATTAGACAACCCTGGTTTGGAACGGGAGCTCTGAAATTCACTAGCTGTGTGATCTTGGGGCAAGTTGTTTCCCCTGTCTGTACCTCAGTCAGACATGACACACTGGGTTATTGGGACGATTAAGGGATCGATACAAGACACTTCAAACCGTCCCTTGCTTGGCATAGAATCCCTTAATCAAATCCATTCTCAGTAGCAGGAGTCTCAGCCATTGGATATTTTTATTTTTATTTGTGTTACGCTGAACACTGAAAAATATTCTCTCACACTCATACGGCTCCAGGGAATATGGAGCATCAGGCTCAAGGATGGGGTGGATCTCAAGTCAAAGGAGCCATGGGTATGGCTGAAGGGGTAAGCACAGGAGCTTTGGTGCTCTGGTTGTGAGTGTTGGTGGCTGCTGGGCAAGGGAATCAGACCTGCAGGGGACCCGAGAACTTGGAGTCTGGCCAGTGCACCCTTGCTCCCTTCTTGGGCTTCCTGGGTTTCAGGGGAGCCTTTGGCCCTTGAGGGTATTTGGAGGCTGTGCCCGGAACAGCAGGAGCAGGAGCAGGAGGCCCCCCGGAGACAGGCTGGACCTTGGGCCCAGAGTTGGCCAGCTTCTGCCTGAGGCAATGGTTTTGGGCCTGGAGCCTTTGGAACTCCCTCTCTGCCCACAGGACAGCCTTCTGGCTCTCCTCACTCCTCTTCTCCACCAGGAGGCGCTCCCGCTCATGCAAGGAGGCGATTTGCTGCCATTCTCGGTGCAGGTCGGCGGCCATGTTCCTATAGAGGCCCAAGTGCCAGTGGGCAGCATCCGCCTTCCTGCGCACCTTGGCAAGCTCGTTCTTCACTTGCAGGCAGCGTGCCTTCTCCTCCATCATCTTCCTCTCCAGGTGTCTGAGGTGCTCTTCGCACAGCTTCGGCTCTGCCTCAAGCTTCAGGCGCAACTTCGGAATCTCACCGTCCAGGAGGGTGTTCCGAAGGTGAACAGGTCCTTGCTCAGCTTGGTGGCTTGTTGGGTTTCTTGGGAGCTCTTCATTCCTCTGACGTGCCTTCTTCAGTGCCCTGGACGGCTTGAATTGGTTCACGGGGCTCCCGCCTGAGGGCACGTGGTCAGGGGAGGAGGAGCCAGTCTCCACCTGCCTCCTTGAGCCCCCACCTTCCAGATGATCTCCAAGCAGCTCTAGCACATGCATCCCCTTCAGGAGGATCTGGCTGAGGGTGTGCTGTTGGCTCTGGCCCTCAGCGCTGGCCTGCCGCCGCACTCCTCCTTCAGGAAGCTCTGGCCTGCCTGCCTGCCCTGCCTCGTCCTGCACTCTCTGTCCACAGCTGCCAATCTCCTGAACCAGCGGGTCTGCACTTGCCTGAAGATCACGGCTGTCCTTGAAGCCTTCTGGTGTTTTCCTCACCAGGGCTTCTCCATCTTCCTGGGCTGCTCCACAGATGGGATTTTCATGAGGCAGCTGCTGAGGGCTCTTCAACAGCCTTTCCCGAACTCCCTTCCGGAGTTGCGTGGTGTTTCCCACTGACCAACACCCGGCATCTTGATTCAGGGCAGCCAGAGCAAGAAGCTGGAACGGGAGAGGACTGGCCTTCGGCTCGGATGATGCGACAGCTCCACGGGCTTGTGCGTCCGGTTCGGTCTTCTCCATGCCTTTTCCAGAGACTTCCTCGTTCTGGGCACACTGCCACTTTCTTCTTCGGAAGCTGAGTGCACTCTTTCCCAGGAACACCACCACTGCAGTGCACAGCAGGATCTCCCAGCGAAACCCAGAGACTCGTGGCACATGTGGCCAACGTTCGGATATCACCAACCCAGCAGCCCACAGCTGCTCCAGGACAGCCCACAGCGGCTCCAGAACTGTGTGGGGAGGCATTTGGATGGCCACCAGCTGGCTCCAAAGAGCCTTGTGGCTTGGTCTCCGATCACCAGTGTCTTCTGGGCCACTAGGAAGTGCTTGGAACCCCTACGAGGGTTCCGTCTCCAACGCAAACCAGTGCCTGGCAACAGGAGCTGAAGGGAGGAGGGGTGGGGGAGGTGCACCTGAGTCTCCAAGGCACATCAGTGCCTGCAACCGGAGCTGACAGCAGGTGGGGCAGGGGAGGGGATTCGCTATAATGTACACCTGAAACAAAGACAACCCTATCGATCAATTTCTCGGAAGTACAATTTAAACATTAAAAAAAATATATTTAAAAAGCAAACTAGGTATCCAAAGGAGAAAACTAACAAATATCCAAACACTGAGAAAGTAACCTTCTAGATGATCAAAGATCAAAGATCAAATCCCAATGCATTGAAGTGAAGGAAAATGAACATACAACATATGAAAATGTGTGGGACACAGCACAATCAATGGACAGCACCATGTAGAGCAATCACTGCCTATGTTAGAAAGGAGGAGGAGCATCTGGGAGGCTCAGTCAGTTAGTCCAACTCTTGATTTTGACTCGGCTCATGATTAAACTCGAGGTTGTGAGACTGAACCTGCATTGTGCTGGTGCTGGGCATGGAGGCTGTTTAATAATCTCTCTCTCTCTCTCTCTCTCTCTCTCTCTCTGTACCACTTCCCTGTCTCTCTCTCTCTCTCTCTCTCTCTGTCTCAAAACAATAAGCTCTCCACGTCAGAACCTAGAAAAAGACGAGAAAATAAAACTAAAGAAGAAAACCAAAGGAATCCTTCCACCCAGTTTCAAGATCTACAGCTATAGTAATCAAAAATGTGTGGTGTTGGTGAAGGGATAGACAAATGGAACAGTATAAAGATAGATAAGTGGAACAGGATCAAACCCAGAAAGAGACCAACCACCAACATGTCAATGGGATTCTGACAAAGGGGAAAAGCAATTCAATGGAGGAGTGACAGCGTTTTGAAGAAATGGTGCTAGAGCAAGTGGACTTCCAGAGACGAAGAAGAAGGAGAAGAAGAAGAGGGAGGGGCAGAGAGGAGGAGGAGGTGGAGGTGGAGGACGAGGAGGACGAGGACCACAATCGAAGGCTCATCCTCTGTACAAAACTGAACTCGTGGCGCCTGGGTGACTCAGTCGCTGAGGCAGCCAGCTCTTAATTTCGGCTCTTGTCATGCTCTCAGGGTCCCGGGACAAAATCAGGCTCCAAGCTCACTGGGGAGTCTGCTTAAGGACGCTCTTTTCGCTTCTCCCTCCACCCCACGCCCCACTCATGCGCATGCTCACTCTCTCAAAAAGAAAAAAAATTTTGTTAAATTAACTCAAAATTAATCACCGCCTTCTATGTAAAATGATAAATCTTCTAGGGAAAAAAATGTCCAGAATGGACAGCTAGGTAAAGAATCCTCCGACTGGACATCAAATCATGTTCCGTTCAAGAAGAGTTGATTCATTAGACATGATCCAACAATCAGAATTGGAAATCTGTCATGTGTGAAACACCTTGTGAAGAAGACCCAAAAGGGAAGCTACAAACTGGGAGAAAATAGGTGCAAACCACATACCTGATAAAGGACTCCTGTCGGAAGGAGAGAACCTCAAAAGTTGACCCCCAAAGAAGCAAGCCATCCAGTCTGAAAAGAACAAAAAGAAAAAAAATGTGCAAAAGACCGAAACACTTTACCAAAGAGTAGACAGATGGAAATCCCATAAAAAGGTACCATCGGGGCAATTCAAATTCAAACTCCAATGAGCTCTCACTGCACACCTATCAGCATGATGCAAACCAAATGCACCCGAGAGGGAGAGAGAGACCCCACTCCCCAATGCAAGGCAGGATGTGGAACGACTGGATCGCTCCTGCATCGCTGTTGGGAATGGAAGATGATAGAGCTCCCTCTTGAAAACAGTTCACAGTTCCTTTTCTTTTTCAAGGCCTGGATTTAAATTCCAGGGAACAAGCAGTAGAATATGCTTTTCGGGTGCACAGGATAGTGACCCAACCCTCCACACAGTTTCTCTGAAAACTAGACTTGCAACCACCCTAGGACCCCAGTCATTGCACTCTTGGCATTTCTCTGAGAGAAATCCAAACTTACGTTTGCTCAAAAACCTGTACAGGAACGGATCTGTGTCCTGATGGAAGCAGTGGGGCTGCCAAGGGGGTAGAAGTGACTGCAGTGGTTGGATATTGACACTGGACAGCCTTGTAAGAGATGTTCTCATCTTGCTTCTTTGAAGGCCCCTTCCCATTCATGGTGGTCCTGGGGACAAGGAGAAAAGGAATGTCAACGATTTCAAGAAGTTGAAACGATTTCAAGAAGTTGAAACCAAGCATTAGAACACCATCTCTTCTACATGAATTCATTCTCATATTCACCCCCAGTCTCCCAAAGCAGACAGGAGGGGTCTGGTCCAACAGGGGTTGCGGGCAGTGGCCCTTCCACAGGCCATCTCCCCTCCAGTCTAGAAGTCCAACGACCAGGTCCCAGGCTTTCAACTCATCTCCTTCTCTCGGGGCCTTCTCTAGGGGCCCCAGGGAACTTCTGGGCTCTTTCTCTGCCTTCTAGGAGGCTCTGTGGGGCTGGGTCGAGTGCTCTCAGCCGACTTGGACCACACTGCCAGGTGTCTCCCCCTGCATTTACCACCCTTCGACACAGGAGGATCAAGTGGGAGGATGTCCTCTCAGAGAGATCCATGGCGATCAGAATAGATGTCCTCTCTCTTCCATTGTTTACCCTCATCTCTCAGGCGTTTCTACCATCTCTTGATTTCCCTGGAATTTCAACCCCATGAGACGGGGGGTGGGTCAGAAGCCAAACATTTGGCTTCCCACTCCTGTCTTTCTTGAAGGTTTTCCCCGAACCAATGGGCCTAAAACAATATTCATAACCTGATATGGTTTCTGTGGGCCAGCCATCCAGGTGCAACTAGCCAGGTCCCTGTGGCTCAGGATCTCTCACAAGGCTGCAGTCCAGAGGGCCTCTGGATCTTCAGTCATCTGCGGGCTTGTTGGGGGTAAGTCTGCTTTTGAGCTCACTCAGCTGGCTGTGAGCAGCCAGAGGCCCTCCATTGCTGGAAGCAAGAAATAGTCATTCCTTGCCCCATGGGCCTCTCCAGCATAAAGCTCCCAAGGAGCAGCTGGCTTCCCTGGGAACAGATGCGGGAGGGAGGGACGGAGGGCGGGCAAGCCCAAGAGGAGACCAGTCTCTTTGTCAACTCACCTCCGAAGGGACATCCTATCACTTTGGCCACATTCTGTCCTTTACAAGGGAGTCAGTAGTTCTGACTCGAATCAAGAGGTGGAGTATGGAACACAAAACGATGTGTACCCAAGATGGGAATCGTTGGAGACCCTTAAAGTCTACCCTCCCTACTTGGCTGGGACATGACCTCAGCTAGCCACCACTATAATCTCGGCATCCTTATATTATTATATATTATGTTAGATTATATTATATGCACTATTATCTTTGCATAGAATCATCACATCCTAGGACGTGAACGAGGGGAACAATTTACCAAGCCCTTCTGGGATCCTTCAGCAGCTTGCCTAGAAGTTCCTTGCCCAAGGGTGCCTGTCAGTTCAGTGTCTGGCTCCTAATTTCGGTTCAGGGCTGATCACGTGATCTGGGAAATCCAGACCAGCGTCTGGTTCAGCACTTGAGTCCGAAGCCTGTCGAGGAATCTCTCTAACTCGGCCCCACCCTGCCTGCATGTGTGTGCGTTCCTTTGTGTGTGTGTGTGTGTATGTGTGCGCCGTCACCCTTTCTGTCTCTCCAAAGAAGAAGAATAAGAAGAAGAGAAGAATAAGAATAAGAATAAGAATAAGAATAAGAATAAGAAAGAAGAAAGAAGAAAGAAGAAAGAAGAAAGAAGAAAGAAGAAAGAAGAAAGAAGAAGAAGAAGAAGAAGAAGAAGAAGAAGAAGAAGAAGAACAGTAGTAGGCATAGTAGTAGAAGTTATTGGCACAGCAGGTGATCATTAGAAAACCCTGGTTTGGAACGGGAGCTCTGAAATTCACTAGCTGTGTGATCTTGGGGCAAGTTGTTTCCCCTGTCTGAACCTCAGTCAGACATGACACACTGGGTTATTGGGACGATTAAGGGATCGATACAAGACACTTCAAACCGTCCCTTGCTTGGCATAGAATCCCTTAATCAAATCCATTCTCAGTAGCAGTAGTCTCAGCCATTGGATATTTTTATTTTTATTTGTGTTACGCTGAACACTGAAAAATATTCTCTCACACTCATAGGGCTCCAGGGAATATGGAGCATCAGGCTAAAGGATGGGGTAGATCTCAAGTCAAAGGAGCCATGGGTATGGCTGAAGGGGTAAGCACAGGAGCTTTGGTGCTCTGGTTGTGAGTGTTGGTGGCTGCTGGGCAAGGGAATCAGACCTGCAGGGGACCCGAGAACTTGGAGTCTGGCCAGTGCACCCTTGCTCCCTTCTTGGGCTTCCTGGGTTTCAGGGGAGCCTTTGGCCCTTGAGGGTATTTGGAGGCTGTGCCCGGAACAGCAGGAGCAGGAGCAGGAGGCCCCCCGGAGACAGGCTGGACCTTGGGCCCAGAGTTGGCCAGCTTCTGCCTGAGGCAATGGTTTTGGGCCTGGAGCCTTTGGAACTCCCTCTCTGCCCACAGGACAGCCTTCTGGCTCTCCTCACTCCTCTTCTCCACCAGGAGGCGCTCCCGCTCATGCAAGGAGGCGATTTGCTGCCATTCTCGGTGCAGGTCGGCGGCCATGTTCCTATAGAGGCCCAAGTGCCAGTGGGCAGCATCCGCCTTCCTGCGCACCTTGGCAAGCTCGTTCTTCACTTGCAGGCAGCGTGCCTTCTCCTCCATCATCTTCCTCTCCAGGTGTCTGAGGTGCTCTTCGCACAGCTTCGGCTCTACCTCAAGCTTCAGGCGCAACTTCGGAATCTCACCGTCCAGGAGGGTGTTCCGAAGGTGAACAGGTCCTTGCTCAGCTTGGTGGCTTGTTGGGTTTCTTGGGAGCTCTTCATTCCTCTGACGTGCCTTCTTCAGTGCCCTGGACGGCTTGAATTGGTTCACGGGGCTCCCGCCTGAGGGCACGTGGTCAGGGGAGGAGGAGCCAGTCTCCACCTGCCTCCTTGAGCCCCCACCTTCCAGATGATCTCCAAGCAGCTCTAGCACATGCATCCCCTTCAGGAGGATCTGGCTGAGGGTGTGCTGTTGGCTCTGGCCCTCAGCGCTGGCCTGCCGCCGCACTCCTCCTTCAGGAAGCTCTGGCCTGCCTGCCTGCCCTGCCTCGTCCTGCACTCTCTGTCCACAGCTGCCAATCTCCTGAACCAGCGGGTCTGCCCTTGGCTGCAGATCACGGCTGTCCTTGAAGCCTTCTGGTGTTTTCCTCACCAGGGCTTCTCCATCTTCCTGGGCTGCTCCACAGATGGGATTTTCAGGAGGCAGCTGCTGAGGGCTCTTCAACAGCCTTTCCCGAACTCCCTTCCGCAGTTGCGTGGTGTTTCCCACTGACCAATACCCGGCATCTTGATTCAGGGCAGCCAGAGCAAGAAGCTGGAACGGGAGAGGACTGGCCTTCGGCTCGGATGATGCGACAGCTCCACGGGCTTGTGCGTCCGGTTCGGTCTTCTCCATGCATTTTCCAGAGACTTCCTCGTTCTGGGCACACTGACACTTTCTTCTTCGGAAGCTGAGTGCACTCTTTCCCAGGAACACCACCACTGCAGTGCACAGCAGGATCTCCCAGCGAAACCCAGAGACTCGTGGCACATGTGGCCAACGTTCGGATATCACCAACCCAGCAGCCCACAGCTGCTCCAGGACAGCCCACAGCGGCTCCAGAACTGTGTGGGGAGGCATTTGGATGGCCCCCAGCTGGCTCCAAAGAGCCTTGTGGCTTGGTCTCCGATCACCAGTGTCTTCTGGGCCACTAGGAAGTGCTTGGAACCCCTACGAGGGTTCCGTCTCCAACGCAAACCAGTGCCTGGCAACAGGAGCTGAAGGGAGGAGGGGTGGGGGAGGTGCACCTGAGTCTCCAAGGCACATCAGTGCCTGCAACCGGAGCTGACAGCAGGTGGGGTAGGGGAGGGGAATCGCTCTATTGTACACCTGAAACAAAGACAACCCTATCGATCAATTTCTCGGAAGTGCAATTTAAACATTAAAAACAATATATTTAAAAAGCAAACTAGGTATCCAAAGGAGAAATCTAACAAATATCCAAACACTGAGAAAGTAACCTTCTAGATGATCAAAGATCAAAGATCATATCTCAATGCATTGAAGTGAAGGAAAATGAACATACAACATATGAAAATGTGTGGGACACAGCACAATCAATGGACAGCACCATGTAGAGCAATCACTGCCTATGTTAGAAAGGAGGAGGAGCATCTGGGAGGCTCAGTCAGTTAGTCCAACTCTTGATTTTGACTCGGCTCATGATTAAACTCGAGGTTGTGAGACTGAACCTGCATTGTGCTGGTGCTGGGCATGGAGGCTGTTTAATAATCTCTCTCTCTCTCTCTCTCTCTCTCTGTACCCCTTCCCTGTCTCTCTCTCTCTCTCTCTCTCTCTGTCTCAAAACAATAAGCTCTCCACGTCAGAACCTAGAAAAAGATGAGAAAATAAAACTAAAGAAGAAAACCAAAGGAATCCTTCCACCCAGTTTCAAGATCTACAGCTATAGTAATCAAAAAGGTGTGGTGTTGGTGAAGGGATAGACAAATGGAACAGTATAAAGATAGATAAGTGGAACAGGATCAAACCCAGAAAGAGACCAACCACCAACATGTCAATGGGATTCTGACAAAGGGGAAAAGCAATTCAATGGAGGAGTGACAGCGTTTTGAAGAAATGGTGCTAGAGCAAGTGGACTTCCAGAGACAAAGAAGAAGAAGGAGAAGAAGAAGAGGGAGGGGCAGAGAGGAGGAGGAGGTGGAGGTGGAGGACGAGGAGGACGAGGACCACAATCGAAGGCTCATCCTCTGTACAAAACTGAACTCGTGGCGCCTGGGTGACTCAGTCGCTGAGGCAGCCAGCTCTTCATTTCGGCTCTTGTCATGCTCTCAGGGTCCCGGGACAAAATCAGGCTCCAAGCTCACTGGGGAGTCTGCTTAAGGACGCTCTTTTCGCTTCTCCCTCCACCCCACGCCCCACTCATGCGCATGCTCACTCTCTCAAAAAGAAAAAAAAAATTTGTTAAATTAACTCAAAATTAATCACCGCCTTCTACGTAAAATGATAAATCTTCTAGGGAAAAAAATGTCCAGAATGGACAGCTAGGTAAAGAATCCTCCGACTGGACATCAAATCATGTTCCGTTCAAGAAGAGTTGATTCATTAGACATGATCCAACAATCCGAATTGGAAGTCTGTAATGTGTGAAACACCTTGTGAAGAAGACCCAAAAGGGAAGCTACAAACTGGGAGAAAATAGGTGCAAACCACATACCTGATAAAGGACTCCTGTCGGAAGGAGAGAACCTCAAAAGTTGACCCCCAAAGAAGCAAGCCATCCAGTCTGAAAAGAACAAAAACAAAAAAAATGGGCAAAAGACCGAAACACTTTACCAAAGAGTAGACAGATGGAAATCCCATAAAAAGTTACCATCGGGGCAATTCAAATTCAAACTCCAATGAGCTCTCACTGCACACCTATCACCATGATGCAAACCAAATGCACCCGAGAGGGAGAGAGAGACCCCACTCCCCAATGCAAGGCAGGATGTGGAACGACTGGATCGCTCCTGCATCGCTGTTGGGAATGGAAGGTGATAGAGCTCCCTCTTGAAAACAGTTCACAGTTCCTTTTCTTTTTCAAGGCCTGGATTTAAATTCCAGGGAACAAGCAGTAGAATATGCTTTTCGGGTGCACAGGATAGTGACCCAACCCTCCACACAGTTTCTCTGAAAACTAGACTTGCAACCACCCTAGGACCCCAGTCATTGCACTCTTGGCATTTCTCTGAGAGAAATCCAAACTTACGTTTGCTCAAAAACCTGTACAGGAACGGATCTGTGTCCTGATGGAAGCAGTGGGGCTGCCAAGGGGGTAGAAGTGACTGCAGTGGTTGGATATTGACACTGGACAGCCTTGTAAGAGATGTTCTCATCTTGCTTCTTTGAAGGCCCCTTCCCATTCATGGTGGTTCTGGGGACAAGGAGAAAAGGAATGTCAACGATTTCAAGAAGTTGAAAGGATTTCAAGAAGTTGAAACCAAGCATTAGAACACCATCTCTTCTACATGAATTCATTCTCATATTCACCCCCAGTCTCCCAAAGCAGACAGGAGGGGTCTGGTCCAACAGGGGTTGCGGGCAGTGGCCCTTCCACAGGCCATCTCCCCTCCAGTCTAGAAGTCCAACGACCAGGTCCCAGGCTTTCAACTCATCTCCTTCTCTCGGGGCCTTCTCTAGGGGCCCCAGGGAACTTCTGGGCTCTTTCTCTGCCTTCTAGGAGGCTCTGTGGGGCTGGGTCGAGTGCTCTCAGCCGACTTGGACCACACTGCCAGGTGTCTCCCCCTGCATTTGCCACCCTTCGACACAGGAGGATCAAGTGGGAGGATGTCCTCTCAGAGAGATCCATGGCGATCAGAATAGATGTCCTCTCTCTTCCTTTGTTTACCCTCATCTCTCAGGCGTTTCTACCATCTCTTGATTTCCCTGGAATTTCAACCCCAGGAGACGGGGGGTGGGTCAGAAGCCAAACATTTGGCTTCCCACTCCTGTCTTTCTTGAAGGTTTTCCCCGAACCAATGGGCCTAAAACAACATTCATAACCTGATATGGTTTCTGTGGGCCAGCCATCCAGGTGCAACTAGCCAGGTCCCTGTGGCTCAGGATCTCTCACAAGGCTGCAGTCCAGAGGGCCTCTGGATCTTCAGTCATCTGCGGGCTTGTTGGGGATAAGTCTGCTTTTGAGCTCACTCAGCTGGCTGTGAGCAGCCAGAGGCCCTCCATTGCTGGAAGCAAGAAATAGTCATTCCTTGCCCCATGGGCCTCTCCAGCATAAAGCTCCCAAGGAGCAGCTGGCTTCCCTGGGAACAGATGCGGGAGGGAGGGACGGAGGGCGGGCAAGCCCAACAGGAGACCAGTCTCTTTGTCAACTCACCTCCGAAGGGACATCCTATCACTTTGGCCACATTCTGTCCTTTACAAGGGAGTCAGTAGTTCTGACTCGAATCAAGAGGTGGAGTATGGAACACAAAACGATGTGTAACCAAGATGGGAATCGTTGGAGACCCTTAAAGGCTACCCTCCCTACTTGGCTGGGACATGACCTCAGCTAGCCACCACTATAATCTCGGCATCCTTATATTATTATATATTATGTTAGATTATATTATACGCACTATTATCTTTGCATAGAATCATCACATCCTAGGACGTGAACGAGGGGAACATTTTACCAAGCCCTTCTGGGATCCTTCAGCAGCTTGCCTAGAAGTTCCTTGCCCAAGGGTGCCTGTCAGTTCAGTGTCTGGCTCCTGATTTCGGTTCAGGGCTGATCACGTGATCTGGGAAATCCAGACCAGCGTCTGGTTCAGCACTTGAGTCCGAAGCCTGTCGAGGAATCTCTCTAACTCGGCCCCACCCCGCCTGCATGTGTGTGCGTTCCTTTGTGTGTGTGTGTGTGTGTATGTGTGCGCCGTCACCCTTTCTGTCTCTCCAAAGAAGAAGAATAAGAAGAAGAGAAGAATGAAGAAAGAAGAAAGAAGAAGAAAGAAGAAAGAAGGAAGAAGGAAGAAGGAAGAAGGAAGAAGGAAGAAGGAAGAAGGAAGAAGGAAGAAGGAAGAAGGAAGAAGGAAGAAGGAAGAAGGAGAAGAAGAAGAAGAAGAAGAAGAAGAACAGTAGTAGGCATAGTAGTAGAAGTTATTGGCACAGCAGGTGATCATTAGAAAACCCTGGTTTGGAACGGGAGCTCTGAAATTCACTAGCTGTGTGATCTTGGGGCAAGTTGTTTCCCCTGTCTGAACCTCAGTCAGACATGACACACTGGGTTATTGGGACGATTAAGGGATCGATACAAGACACTTCAAACCGTCCCTTGCTTGGCATAGAATCCCTTAATCAAATCCATTCTCAGTAGCAGGAGTCTCAGCCATTGGATATTTTTATTTTTATTTGTGTTATGCTGAACACTGAAAAATATTCTCTCACACTCATAGGGCTCCAGGGAATATGGAGCATCAGGCTAAAGGATGGGGTAGATCTCAAGTCAAAGGAGCCATGGGTATGGCTGAAGGGGTAAGCACAGGAGCTTTTGTGCTCTGGTTGTGAGTGTTGGTGGCTGCTGGGCAAGGGAATCAGACCTGCAGGGGACCCGAGAACTTGGAGTCTGGCCAGTGCACCCTTGCTCCCTTCTTGGGCTTCCTGGGTTTCAGGGGAGCCTTTGGCCCTTGAGGGTATTTGGAGGCTGTGCCCGGAACAGCAGGAGCAGGAGCAGGAGGCCCCCCGGAGACAGGCTGGACCTTGGGCCCAGAGTTGGCCAGCTTCTGCCTGAGGCAATGGTTTTGGGCCTGGAGCCTTTGGAACTCCCTCTCTGCCCACAGGACAGCCTTCTGGCTCTCCTCACTCCTCTTCTCCACCAGGAGGCGCTCCCGCTCATGCAAGGAGGCGATTTGCTGCCATTCTCGGTGCAGGTCGGCGGCCATGTTCCTATAGAGGCCCAAGTGCCAGTGGGCAGCATCCGCCTTCCTGCGCACCTTGGCAAGCTCGTTCTTCACTTGCAGGCAGCGTGCCTTCTCCTCCATCATCTTCCTCTCCAGGTGTCTGAGGTGCTCTTCGCACAGCTTCGGCTCTGCCTCAAGCTTCAGGCGCAACTTCGGAATCTCACCGTCCAGGAGGGTGTTCCGAAGGTGAACAGGTCCTTGCTCAGCTTGGTGGCTTGTTGGGTTTCTTGGGAGCTCTTCATTCCTCTGACGTGCCTTCTTCAGTGCCCTGGACGGCTTGAATTGGTTCACGGGGCTCCCGCCTGAGGGCACGTGGTCAGGGGAGGAGGAGCCAGTCTCCACCTGCCTCCTTGAGCCCCCACCTTCCAGATGATCTCCAAGCAGCTCTAGCACATGCATCCCCTTCAGGAGGATCTGGCTGAGGGTGTGCTGTTGGCTCTGGCCCTCAGCGCTGGCCTGCCGCCGCACTCCTCCTTCAGGAAGCTCTGGCCTGCCTGCCTGCCCTGCCTCGTCCTGCACTCTCTGTCCACAGCTGCCAATCTCCTGAACCAGCGGGTCTGCCCTTGGCTGCAGATCACGGCTGTCCTTGAAGCCTTCTGGTGTTTTCCTCACCAGGGCTTCTCCATCTTCCTGGGCTGCTCCACAGATGGGATTTTCAGGAGGCACCTGGTGAGGGCTCTTCAACAGCCTTTCCCAAACTCCCTTCCGCAGTTGCGTGGTGTTTCCCACTGACCAATACCCAGCATCTTGATTCAGGGCAGCCAGAGCAAGAAGCTGGAACGGGAGAGGACTGGCCTTCGGCTCGGATGATGCGACAGCTCCACGGGCTTGTGCGTCCGGTTCGGTCTTCTCCATGCCTTTTCCAGAGACTTCCTCGTTCTGGGCACACTGCCACTTTCTTCTTCGGAAGCTGAGTGCACTCTTTCCCAGGAACACCACCACTGCAGTGCACAGCAGGATCTCCCAGCAAAACCCAGAGACTCGTGGCACATGTGGCCAACGTTCGGATATCACCAACCCAGCAGCCCACAGCTGCTCCAGGACAGCCCACAGCGGCTCCAGAACTGTGTGGGGAGGCATTTGGATGGCCCCCAGCTGGCTCCAAAGAGCCTTGTGGCTTGGTCTCCGATCACCAGTGTCTTCTGGGCCACTAGGAAGTGCTTGGAACCCCTACGAGGGTTCCGTCTCCAAAGCAAACCAGTGCCTGGCAACAGGAGCTGAAGGGAGGAGGGGTGGGGGAGGTGCACCTGAGTCCAAGGCACATCAGTGCCTGCAACCGGAGCTGACAGCAGGTGGGGTAGGGGAGGGGAATCGCTATATTGTACACCTGAAACAAAGACAACCCTATCGATCAATTTCTCGGAAGTGCAATTTAAACATTAAAAAAAATATATTTAAAAAGCAAACTAGGTATCCAAAGGAGAAATCTAACAAATATCCAAACACTGAGAAAGTAACCTTCTAGATGATCAAAGATCAAAGATCAAATCTCAATGCATTGAAGTGAAGGAAAATGAACATACAACATATGAAAATGTGTGGGACACAGCACAATCAATGGACAGCACCATGTAGAGCAATCACTGCCTATGTTAGAAAGGAGGAGGAGCATCTGGGAGGCTCAGTCAGTTAGTCCAACTCTTGATTTTGACTCGGCTCATGATTAAACTCGAGGTTGTGAGACTGAACCTGCATTGTGCTGGTGCTGGGCATGGAGGCTGTTTAATAATCTCTCTCTCTCTCTCTCTCTCTCTCTCTCTGTACCCCTTCCCTGTCTCTCTCTCTCTCTCTCTCTCTCTCTCTGTCTCAAAACAATAAGCTCTCCACGTCAGAACCTAGAAAAAGATGAGAAAATAAAACTAAAGAAGAAAACCAAAGGAATCCTTCCACCCAGTTTCAAGATCTACAGCTATAGTAATCAAAAAGGTGTGGTGTTGGTGAAGGGATAGACAAATGGAACAGTATAAAGATAGATAAGTGGAACAGGATCAAACCCAGAAAGAGACCAACCACCAACATGTCAATGGGATTCTGACAAAGGGGAAAAGCAATTCAATGGAGGAGTGACAGCGTTTTGAAGAAATGGTGCTAGAGCAAGTGGACTTCCAGAGACAAAGAAGAAGAAGGAGAAGAAGAAGAGGGAGGGGCAGAGAGGAGGAGGAGGTGGAGGTGGAGGACGAGGAGGACGAGGACCACAATCGAAGGCTCATCCTCTGTACAAAACTGAACTCGTGGCGCCTGGGTGACTCAGTCGCTGAGGCAGCCAGCTCTTAATTTCGGCTCTTGTCATGCTCTCAGGGTCCCGGGACAAAATCAGGCTCCAAGCTCACTGGGGAGTCTGCTTAAGGACGCTCTTTTCGCTTCTCCCTCCACCCCACGCCCCACTCATGCGCATGCTCACTCTCTCAAAAAGAAAAAAAAAATTTGTTAAATTAACTCAAAATTAATCACCGCCTTCTACGTAAAATGATAAATCTTCTAGGGAAAAAAATGTCCAGAATGGACAGCTAGGTAAAGAATCCTCCGACTGGACATCAAATCATGTTCCGTTCAAGAAGAGTTGATTCATTAGACATGATCCAACAATCCGAATTGGAAGTCTGTAATGTGTGAAACACCTTGTGAAGAAGACCCAAAAGGGAAGCTACAAACTGGGAGAAAATAGGTGCAAACCACATACCTGATAAAGGACTCCTGTCGGAAGGAGAGAACCTCAAAAGTTGACCCCCAAAGAAGCAAGCCATCCAGTCTGAAAAGAACAAAAACAAAAAAAATGGGCAAAAGACCGAAACCCTTTACCAAAGAGTAGACAGATGGAAATCCCATAAAAAGTTACCATCGGGGCAATTCAAATTCAAACTCCAATGAGCTCTCACTGCACACCTATCAGCATGATGCAAACCAAATGCACCCGAGAGGGAGAGAGAGACCCCACTCCCCAATAGAAGGCAGGATGTGGAACGACTGGATCGCTCCTGCATCGCTGTTGGGAATGGAAGGTGATAGAGCTCCCTCTTGAAAACAGTTCACAGTTCCTTTTCTTTTTCAAGGCCTGGATTTAAATTCCAGGGAACAAGCAGTAGAATATGCTTTTCGGGTGCACAGGATAGTGACCCAACCCTCCACACAGTTTCTCTGAAAACTAGACTTGCAACCACCCTAGGACCCCAGTCATTGCACTCTTGGCATTTCTCTGAGAGAAATCCAAACTTACGTTTGCTCAAAAACCTGTACAGGAACGGATCTGTGTCCTGATGGAAGCAGTGGGGCTGCCAAGGGGGTAGAAGTGACTGCAGTGGTTGGATATTGACACTGGACAGCCTTGTAAGAGATGTTCTCATCTTGCTTCTTTGAAGGCCCCTTCCCATTCATGGTGGTCCTGGGGACAAGGAGAAAAGGAATGTCAACGATTTCAAGAAGTTGAAACGATTTCAAGAAGTTGAAACCAAGCATTAGAACACCATCTCTTCTACATGAATTCATTCTCATATTCACCCCCAGTCTCCCAAAGCAGACAGGAGGGGTCTGGTCCAACAGGGGTTGCGGGCAGTGGCCCTTCCACAGGCCATCTCCCCTCCAGTCTAGAAGTCCAACGACCAGGTCCCAGGCTTTCAACTCATCTCCTTCTCTCGGGGCCTTCTCTAGGGGCCCCAGGGAACGTCTGGGCTCTTTCTCTGCCTTCTAGGAGGCTCTGTGGGGCTGGGTCGAGTGCTCTCAGCCGACTTGGACCACACTGCCAGGTGTCTCCCCCTGCATTTGCCACCCTTCGACACAGGAGGATCAAGTGGGAGGATGTCCTCTCAGAGAGATCCATGGCGATCAGAATAGATGTCCTCTCTCTTCCATTGTTTACCCTCATCTCTCAGGCGTTTCTACCATCTCTTGATTTCCCTGGAATTTCAACCCCAGGAGACGGGGGGTGGGTCAGAAGCCAAACATTTGGCTTCCCACTCCTGTCTTTCTTGAAGGTTTTCCCCGAACCAATGGGCCTAAAACAACATTCATAACCTGATATGGTTTCTGTGGGCCAGCCATCCAGGTGCAACTAGCCAGGTCCCTGTGGCTCAGGATCTCTCACAAGGCTGCAGTCCAGAGGGCCTCTGGATCTTCAGTCATCTGCGGGCTTGTTGGGGGTAAGTCTGCTTTTGAGCTCACTCAGCTGGCTGTGAGCAGCCAGAGGCCCTCCATTGCTGGAAGCAAGAAATAGTCATTCCTTGCCCCATGGGCCTCTCCAGCATAAAGCTCCCAAGGAGCAGCTGGCTTCCCTGGGAACAGATGCGGGAGGGAGGGACGGAGGGCGGGCAAGCCCAACAGGAGACCAGTCTCTTTGTCAACTCACCTCCGAAGGGACATCCTATCACTTTGGCCACATTCTGTCCTTTACAAGGGAGTCAGTAGTTCTGACTCGAATCAAGAGGTGGAGTATGGAACACAAAACGATGTGTACCCAAGATGGGAATCGTTGGAGACCCTTAAAGGCTGCCCTCCCTACTTGGCTGGGACTTGACCTCAGCTAGCCACCACCATAATCTCTGCATCCTTATATTATTATATATTATGTTAGATTATATTATATGCACTATTATCTTTGCATAGAATCATCACATCCTAGGACGTGAACGAGGGGAACAATTTACCAAGCCCTTCTGGGATCCTTCAGCAGCTTGCCTAGAAGTTCCTTGCCCAAGGGTGCCTATCAGTTCAGTGTCTGGCTCCTGATTTCGGTTCAAGGCTGATCACGTGATCTGGGAAATCCAGACCAGCGTATGGTTCAGCACTTGAGTCCGAAGCCTGTCGAGGAATCTCTCTAACTCGGCCCCTCCCCCGCCTGCAAGTGTGTGCGTTCCTTTGTGTGTGTGTGTGTGTGTATGTGTGCGCCGTCACCCTTTCTGTCTCTCCGAAGAAGAAGAAGAAGAAGAAGAAGAACAGTAGTAGGCATAGTAGTAGGAGTTATTGGCACAGCAGGTGATCATTAGACAACCCTGGTTTGGAACGGGAGCTCTGAAATTCACTAGCTGTGTGATCTTGGGGCAAGTTGTTTCCCCTGTCTGTACCTCAGTCAGACATGACACACTGGGTTATTGGGACGATTAAGGGATCGATACAAGACACTTCAAACCGTCCCTTGCTTGGCATAGAATCCCTTAATCAAATCCATTCTCAGTAGCAGGAGTCTCAGCCATTGGATATTTTTATTTTTATTTGTGTTACGCTGAACACTGAAAAATATTCTCTCACACTCATACGGCTCCAGGGAATATGGAGCATCAGGCTCAAGGATGGGGTGGATCTCAAGTCAAAGGAGCCATGGGTATGGCTGAAGGGGTAAGCACAGGAGCTTTTGTGCTCTGGTTGTGAGTGTTGGTGGCTGCTGGGCAAGGGAATCAGACCTGCAGGGGACCCGAGAACTTGGAGTCTGGCCAGTGCACCCTTGCTCCCTTCTTGGGCTTCCTGGGTTTCAGGGGAGCCTTTGGCCCTTGAGGGTATTTGGAGGCTGTGCCCGGAACAGCAGGAGCAGGAGCAGGAGGCCCCCCGGAGACAGGCTGGACCTTGGGCCCAGAGTTGGCCAGCTTCTGCCTGAGGCAATGGTTTTGGGCCTGGAGCGTTTGGAACTCCCTCTCTGCCCACAGGACAGCCTTCTGGCTCTCCTCACTCCTCTTCTCCACCAGGAGGCGCTCCCGCTCATGCAAGGAGGCGATTTGCTGCCATTCTCGGTGCAGGTCGGCGGCCATGTTCCTATAGAGGCCCAAGTGCCAGTGGGCAGCATCCGCCTTCCTGCGCACCTTGGCAAGCTCGTTCTTCACTTGCAGGCAGCGTGCCTTCTCCTCCATCATCTTCCTCTCCAGGTGTCTGAGGTGCTCTTCGCACAGCTTCGGCTCTGCCTCAAGCTTCAGGCGCAACTTCGGAATCTCACCGTCCAGGAGGGTGTTCCGAAGGTGAACAGGTCCTTGCTCAGCTTGGTGGCTTGTTGGGTTTCTTGGGAGCTCTTCATTCCTCTGACGTGCCTTCTTCAGTGCCCTGGACGGCTTGAATTGGTTCACGGGGCTCCCGCCTGAGGGCACGTGGTCAGGGGAGGAGGAGCCAGTCTCCACCTGCCTCCTTGAGCCCCCACCTTCCAGATGATCTCCAAGCAGCTCTAGCACATGCATCCCCTTCAGGAGGATCTGGCTGAGGGTGTGCTGTTGGCTCTGGCCCTCAGCGCTGGCCTGCCGCCGCACTCCTCCTTCAGGAAGCTCTGGCCTGCCTGCCTGCCCTGCCTCGTCCTGCACTCTCTGTCCACAGCTGCCAATCTCCTGAACCAGCGGGTCTGCACTTGCCTGCAGATCACGGCTGTCCTTGAAGCCTTCTGGTGTTTTCCTCACCAGGGCTTCTCCATCTTCCTGGGCTGCTCCACAGATGGGATTTTCAGGAGGCAGCTGGTGAGGGCTCTTCAACAGCCTTTCCCGAACTCCCTTCCGCAGTTGCGTGGTGTTTCCCACTGACCAATACCCAGCATCTTGATTCAGGGCAGCCAGAGCAAGAAGCTGGAACGGGAGAGGACTGGCCTTCGGCTCGGATGATGCGACAGCTCCACGGGCTTGTGCGTCCGGTTCGGTCTTCTCCATGCCTTTTCCAGAGACTTCCTCGTTCTGGGCACACTGCCACTTTCTTCTTCGGAAGCTGAGTGCACTCTTTCCCAGGAACACCACCACTGCAGTGCACAGCAGGATCTCCCAGCAAAACCCAGAGACTCGTGGCACATGTGGCCAACGTTCGGATATCACCAACCCAGCAGCCCACAGCTGCTCCAGGACAGCCCACAGCGGCTCCAGAACTGTGTGGGGAGGCATTTGGATGGCCCCCAGCTGGCTCCAAAGAGCCTTGTGGCTTGGTCTCCGATCACCAGTGTCTTCTGGGCCACTAGGAAGTGCTTGGAACCCCTACGAGGGTTCCGTCTCCAACGCAAACCAGTGCCTGGCAACAGGAGCTGAAGGGAGGAGGGGTGGGGGAGGTGCACCTGAGTCCAAGGCACATCAGTGCCTGCAACCGGAGCTGACAGCAGGTGGGGTAGGGGAGGGGAATCGCTATATTGTACACCTGAAACAAAGACAACCCTATCGATCAATTTCTCGGAAGTGCAATTTAAACATTAAAAAAAATATATTTAAAAAGCAAACTAGGTATCCAAAGGAGAAATCTAACAAATATCCAAACACTGAGAAAGTAACCTTCTAGATGATCAAAGATCAAAGATCAAATCTCAATGCATTGAAGTGAAGGAAAATGAACATACAACATATGAAAATGTGTGGGACACAGCACAATCAATGGACAGCACCATGTAGAGCAATCACTGCCTATGTTAGAAAGGAGGAGGAGCATCTGGGAGGCTCAGTCAGTTAGTCCAACTCTTGATTTTGACTCGGCTCATGATTAAACTCGAGGTTGTGAGACTGAACCTGCATTGTGCTGGTGCTGGGCATGGAGGCTGTTTAATAATCTCTCTCTCTCTCTCTCTCTCTCTCTCTGTCTCAAAACAATAAGCTCTCCACGTCAGAACCTAGAAAAAGATGAGAAAATAAAACTAAAGAAGAAAACCAAAGGAATCCTTCCACCCAGTTTCAAGATCTACAGCTATAGTAATCAAAAAGGTGTGGTGTTGGTGAAGGGATAGACAAATGGAACAGTATAAAGATAGATAAGTGGAACAGGATCAAACCCAGAAAGAGACCAACCACCAACATGTCAATGGGATTCTGACAAAGGGGAAAAGCAATTCAATGGAGGAGTGACAGCGTTTTGAAGAAATGGTGCTAGAGCAAGTGGACTTCCAGAGACAAAGAAGAAGAAGGAGAAGAAGAAGAGGGAGGGGCAGAGAGGAGGAGGAGGTGGAGGTGGAGGACGAGGAGGACGAGGACCACAATCGAAGGCTCATCCTCTGTACAAAACTGAACTCGTGGCGCCTGGGTGACTCAGTCGCTGAGGCAGCCAGCTCTTACTTTCGGCTCTTGTCATGCTCTCAGGGTCCCGGGACAAAATCAGGCTCCAAGCTCACTGGGGAGTCTGCTTAAGGACGCTCTTTTCGCTTCTCCCTCCACCCCACGCCCCACTCATGCGCATGCTCACTCTCTCAAAAAGAAAAAAAAAATTTGTTAAATTAACTCAAAATTAATCACCGCCTTCTACGTAAAATGATAAATCTTCTAGGGAAAAAAATGTGCAGAATGGACAGCTAGGTAAAGAATCCTCCGACTGGACATCAAATCATGTTCCGTTCAAGAAGAGTTGATTCATTAGACATGATCCAACAATCCGAATTGGAAGTCTGTAATGTGTGAAACACCTTGTGAAGAAGACCCAAAAGGGAAGCTACAAACTGGGAGAAAATAGGTGCAAACCACATACCTGATAAAGGACTCCTGTCGGAAGGAGAGAACCTCAAAAGTTGACCCCCAAAGAAGCAAGCCATCCAGTCTGAAAAGAACAAAAACAAAAAAAATGGGCAAAAGACCGAAACCCTTTACCAAAGAGTAGACAGATGGAAATCCCATAAAAAGTTACCATCGGGGCAATTCAAATTCAAACTCCAATGAGCTCTCACTGCACACCTATCAGCATGATGCAAACCAAATGCACCCGAGAGGGAGAGAGAGACCCCACTCCCCAATAGAAGGCAGGATGTGGAACGACTGGATCGCTCCTGCATCGCTGTTGGGAATGGAAGGTGATAGAGCTCCCTCTTGAAAACAGTTCACAGTTCCTTTTCTTTTTCAAGGCCTGGATTTAAATTCCAGGGAACAAGCAGTAGAATATGCTTTTCGGGTGCACAGGATAGTGACCCAACCCTCCACACAGTTTCTCTGAAAACTAGACTTGCAACCACCCTAGGACCCCAGTCATTGCACTCTTGGCATTTCTCTGAGAGAAATCCAAACTTACGTTTGCTCAAAAACCTGTACAGGAACGGATCTGTGTCCTGATGGAAGCAGTGGGGCTGCCAAGGGGGTAGAAGTGACTGCAGTGGTTGGATATTGACACTGGACAGCCTTGTAAGAGATGTTCTCATCTTGCTTCTTTGAAGGCCCCTTCCCATTCATGGTGGTCCTGGGGACAAGGAGAAAAGGAATGTCAACGATTTCAAGAAGTTGAAAGGATTTCAAGAAGTTGAAACCAAGCATTAGAACACCATCTCTTCTACATGAATTCATTCTCATATTCACCCCCAGTCTCCCAAAGCAGACAGGAGGGGTCTGGTCCAACAGGGGTTGCGGGCAGTGGCCCTTCCACAGGCCATCTCCCCTCCAGTCTAGAAGTCCAACGACCAGGTCCCAGGCTTTCAACTCATCTCCTTCTCTCGGGGCCTTCTCTAGGGGCCCCAGGGAACTTCTGGGCTCTTTCTCTGCCTTCTAGGAGGCTCTGTGGGGCTGGGTCGAGTGCTCTCAGCCGACTTGGACCACACTGCCAGGTGTCTCCCCCTGCATTTGCCACCCTTCGACACAGGAGGATCAAGTGGGAGGATGTCCTCTCAGAGAGATCCATGGCGATCAGAATAGATGTCCTCTCTCTTCCATTGTTTACCCTCATCTCTCAGGCGTTTCTACCATCTCTTGATTTCCCTGGAATTTCAACCCCAGGAGACGGGGGGTGGGTCAGAAGCCAAACATTTGGCTTCCCACTCCTGTCTTTCTTGAAGGTTTTCCCCGAACCAATGGGCCTAAAACAACATTCATAACCTGATATGGTTTCTGTGGGCCAGCCATCCAGGTGCAACTAGCCAGGACCCTGTGGCTCAGGATCTCTCACAAGGCTGCAGTCCAGAGGGCCTCTGGATCTTCAGTCATCTGCGGGCTTGTTGGGGGTAAGTCTGCTTTTGAGCTCACTCAGCTGGCTGTGAGCAGCCAGAGGCCCTCCATTGCTGGAAGCAAGAAATAGTCATTCCTTGCCCCATGGGCCTCTCCAGCATAAAGCTCCCAAGGAGCAGCTGGCTTCCCTGGGAACAGATGCGGGAGGGAGGGACGGAGGGCGGGCAAGCCCAACAGGAGACCAGTCTCTTTGTCAACTCACCTCCGAAGGGACATCCTATCACTTTGGCCACATTCTGTCCTTTACAAGGGAGTCAGTAGTTCTGACTCGAATCAAGAGGTGGAGTATGGAACACAAAACGATGTGTACCCAAGATGGGAATCGTTGGAGACCCTTAAAGGCTGCCCTCCCTACTTGGCTGGGACTTGACCTCAGCTAGCCACCACCATAATCTCTGCATCCTTATATTATTATATATTATGTTAGATTATATTATATGCACTATTATCTTTGCATAGAATCATCACATCCTAGGACGTGAACGAGGGGAACAATTTACCAAGCCCTTCTGGGATCCTTCAGCAGCTTGCCTAGAAGTTCCTTGCCCAAGGGTGCCTATCAGTTCAGTGTCTGGCTCCTGATTTCGGTTCAAGGCTGATCACGTGATCTGGGAAATCCAGACCAGCGTATGGTTCAGCACTTGAGTCCGAAGCCTGTCGAGGAATCTCTCTAACTCGGCCCCTCCCCCGCCTGCATGTGTGTGCGTTCCTTTGTGTGTGTGTGTGTGTGTATGTGTGCGCCGTCACCCTTTCTGTCTCTCCGAAGAAGAAGAAGAAGAAGAAGAAGAACAGTAGTAGGCATAGTAGTAGAAGTTATTGGCACAGCAGGTGATCATTAGACAACCCTGGTTTGGAACGGGAGCTCTGAAATTCACTAGCTGTGTGATCTTGGGGCAAGTTGTTTCCCCTGTCTGTACCTCAGTCAGACATGACACACTGGGTTATTGGGACGATTAAGGGATCGATACAAGACACTTCAAACCGTCCCTTGCTTGGCATAGAATCCCTTAATCAAATCCATTCTCAGTAGCAGGAGTCTCAGCCATTGGATATTTTTATTTTTATTTGTGTTACGCTGAACACTGAAAAATATTCTCTCACACTCATACGGCTCCAGGGAATATGGAGCATCAGGCTCAAGGATGGGGTGGATCTCAAGTCAAAGGAGCCATGGGTATGGCTGAAGGGGTAAGCACAGGAGCTTTTGTGCTCTGGTTGTGAGTGTTGGTGGCTGCTGGGCAAGGGAATCAGACCTGCAGGGGACCCGAGAACTTGGAGTCTGGCCAGTGCACCCTTGCTCCCTTCTTGGGCTTCCTGGGTTTCAGGGGAGCCTTTGGCCCTTGAGGGTATTTGGAGGCTGTGCCCGGAACAGCAGGAGCAGGAGCAGGAGGCCCCCCGGAGACAGGCTGGACCTTGGGCCCAGAGTTGGCCAGCTTCTGCCTGAGGCAATGGTTTTGGGCCTGGAGCGTTTGGAACTCCCTCTCTGCCCACAGGACAGCCTTCTGGCTCTCCTCACTCCTCTTCTCCACCAGGAGGCGCTCCCGCTCATGCAAGGAGGCGATTTGCTGCCATTCTCGGTGCAGGTCGGCGGCCATGTTCCTATAGAGGCCCAAGTGCCAGTGGGCAGCATCCGCCTTCCTGCGCACCTTGGCAAGCTCGTTCTTCACTTGCAGGCAGCGTGCCTTCTCCTCCATCATCTTCCTCTCCAGGTGTCTGAGGTGCTCTTCGCACAGCTTCGGCTCTGCCTCAAGCTTCAGGCGCAACTTCGGAATCTCACCGTCCAGGAGGGTGTTCCGAAGGTGAACAGGTCCTTGCTCAGCTTGGTGGCTTGTTGGGTTTCTTGGGAGCTCTTCATTCCTCTGACGTGCCTTCTTCAGTGCCCTGGACGGCTTGAATTGGTTCACGGGGCTCCCGCCTGAGGGCACGTGGTCAGGGGAGGAGGAGCCAGTCTCCACCTGCCTCCTTGAGCCCCCACCTTCCAGATGATCTCCAAGCAGCTCTAGCACATGCATCCCCTTCAGGAGGATCTGGCTGAGGGTGTGCTGTTGGCTCTGGCCCTCAGCGCTGGCCTGCCGCCGCACTCCTCCTTCAGGAAGCTCTGGCCTGCCTGCCTGCCCTGCCTCGTCCTGCACTCTCTGTCCACAGCTGCCAATCTCCTGAACCAGCGGGTCTGCACTTGCCTGCAGATCACGGCTGTCCTTGAAGCCTTCTGGTGTTTTCCTCACCAGGGCTTCTCCATCTTCCTGGGCTGCTCCACAGATGGGATTTTCATGAGGCAGCTGCTGAGGGCTCTTCAACAGCCTTTCCCGAACTCCCTTCCGCAGTTGCGTGGTGTTTCCCACTGACCAACACCCGGCATCTTGATTCAGGGCAGCCAGAGCAAGAAGCTGGAACGGGAGAGGACTGGCCTTCGGCTCGGATGATGCGACAGCTCCACGGGCTTGTGCGTCCGGTTCGGTCTTCTCCATGCCTTTTCCAGAGACTTCCTCGTTCTGGGCACACTGCCACTTTCTTCTTCGGAAGCTGAGTGCACTCTTTCCCAGGAACACCACCACTGCAGTGCACACCAGGATCTCCCAGCGAAACCCAGAGACTCGTGGCACATGTGGCCAACGTTCGGATATCACCAACCCAGCAGCCCACAGCTGCTCCAGGACAGCCCACAGCGGCTCCAGAACTGTGTGGGGAGGCATTTGGATGGCCACCAGCTGGCTCCAAAGAGCCTTGTGGCTTGGTCTCCGATCACCAGTGTCTTCTGGGCCACTAGGAAGTGCTTGGAACCCCTACGAGGGTTCCGTCTCCAACGCAAACCAGTGCCTGGCAACAGGAGCTGAAGGGAGGAGGGGTGGGGGAGGTGCACCTGAGTCTCCAAGGCACATCAGTGCCTGCAACCGGAGCTGACAGCAGGTGGGGCAGGGGAGGGGATTCGCTATAATGTACACCTGAAACAAAGACAACCCTATCGATTAATTTCTCGGAAGTACAATTTAAACATTAAAAAAAATATATTTAAAAAGCAAACTAGGTATCCAAAGGAGAAAACTAACAAATATCCAAACACTGAGAAAGTAACCTTCTAGATGATCAAAGATCAAAGATCAAATCCCAATGCATTGAAGTGAAGGAAAATGAACATACAACATATGAAAATGTGTGGGACACAGCACAATCAATGGACAGCACCATGTAGAGCAATCACTGCCTATGTTAGAAAGGAGGAGGAGCATCTGGGAGGCTCAGTCAGTTAGTCCAACTCTTGATTTTGACTCGGCTCATGATTAAACTCGAGGTTGTGAGACTGAACCTGCATTGTGCTGGTGCTGGGCATGGAGGCTGTTTAATAATCTCTCTCTCTCTCTCTCTCTCTCTCTCTGTACCACTTCCCTGTCTCTCTCTCTCTCTCTCTCTCTCTGTCTCAAAACAATAAGCTCTCCACGTCAGAACCTAGAAAAAGACGAGAAAATAAAACTAAAGAAGAAAACCAAAGGAATCCTTCCACCCAATTTCAAGATCTACAGCTATAGTAATCAAAAATGTGTGGTGTTGGTGAAGGGATAGACAAATGGAACAGTATAAAGATAGATAAGTGGAACAGGATCAAACCCAGAAAGAGACCAACCACCAACATGTCAATGGGATTCTGACAAAGGGGAAAAGCAATTCAATGGAGGAGTGACAGCGTTTTGAAGAAATGGTGCTAGAGCAAGTGGACTTCCAGAGACAAAGAAGAAGAAGGAGAAGAAGAAGAGGGAGGGGCAGAGAGGAGGAGGAGGTGGAGGTGGAGGACAAGGAGGACGAGGACCACAATCGAAGGCTCATCCTCTGTACAAAACTGAACTCGTGGCGCCTGGGTGACTCAGTCGCTGAGGCAGCCAGCTCTTAATTTCGGCTCTTGTCATGCTCTCAGGGTCCCGGGACAAAATCAGGCTCCAAGCTCACTGGGGAGTCTGCTTAAGGACGCTCTTTTCGCTTCTCCCTCCACCCCACGCCCCACTCATGCGCATGCTCACTCTCTCAAAAAGAAAAAAAATTTTGTTAAATTAACTCAAAATTAATCACCGCCTTCTATGTAAAATGATAAATCTTCTAGGGAAAAAAATGTCCAGAATGGACAGCTAGGTAAAGAATCCTCCGACTGGACATCAAATCATGTTCCGTTCAAGAAGAGTTGATTCATTAGACATGATCCAACAATCAGAATTGGAAATCTGTCATGTGTGAAACACCTTGTGAAGAAGACCCAAAAGGGAAGCTACAAACTGGGAGAAAATAGGTGCAAACCACATACCTGATAAAGGACTCCTGTCGGAAGGAGAGAACCTCAAAAGTTGACCCCCAAAGAAGCAAGCCATCCAGTCTGAAAAGAACAAAAACAAAAAAAATGGGCAAAAGACCGAAACACTTTACCAAAGAGTAGACAGATGGAAATCCCATAAAAAGGTACCATCGGGGCAATTCAAATTCAAACTCCAATGAGCTCTCACTGCACACCTATCAGCATGATGCAAACCAAATGCACCCGAGAGGGAGAGAGAGACCCCACTCCCCAATGCAAGGCAGGATGTGGAACGACTGGATCGCTCCTGCATCGCTGTTGGGAATGGAAGATGATAGAGCTCCCTCTTGAAAACAGTTCACAGTTCCTTTTCTTTTTCAAGGCCTGGATTTAAATTCCAGGGAACAAGCAGTAGAATATGCTTTTCGGGTGCACAGGATAGTGACCCAACCCTCCACACAGTTTCTCTGAAAACTAGACTTGCAACCACCCTAGGACCCCAGTCATTGCACTCTTGGCATTTCTCTGAGAGAAATCCAAACTTACGTTTGCTCAAAAACCTGTACAGGAACGGATCTGTGTCCTGATGGAAGCAGTGGGGCTGCCAAGGGGGTAGAAGTGACTGCAGTGGTTGGATATTGACACTGGACAGCCTTGTAAGAGATGTTCTCATCTTGCTTCTTTGAAGGCCCCTTCCCATTCATGGTGGTCCTGGGGACAAGGAGAAAAGGAATGTCAACGATTTCAAGAAGTTGAAAGGATTTCAAGAAGTTGAAACCAAGCATTAGAACACCATCTCTTCTACATGAATTCATTCTCATATTCACCCCCAGTCTCCCAAAGCAGACAGGAGGGGTCTGGTCCAACAGGGGTTGCGGGCAGTGGCCCTTCCACAGGCCATCTCCCCTCCAGTCTAGAAGTCCAACGACCAGGTCCCAGGCTTTCAACTCATCTCATTCTCTCGGGGCCTTCTCTAGGGGCCCCAGGGAACTTCTGGGCTCTTTCTCTGCCTTCTAGGAGGCTCTGTGGGGCTGGGTCGAGTGCTCTCAGCCAACTTGGACCACACTGCCAGGTGTCTCCCCCTGCATTTGCCACCCTTCGACACAGGAGGATCAAGTGGGAGGATGTCCTCTCAGAGAGATCCATGGCGATCAGAATAGATGTCCTCTCTCTTCCTTTGTTTACCCTCATCTCTCAGGCGTTTCTACCATCTCTTGATTTCCCTGGAATTTCAACCCCAGGAGACGGGGGGTGGGTCAGAAGCCAAACATTTGGCTTCCCACTCCTGTCTTTCTTGAAGGTTTTCCCCGAACCAATGGGCCTAAAACAACATTCATAACCTGATATGGTTTCTGTGGGCCAGCCATCCAGGTGCAACTAGCCAGGTCCCTGTGGCTCAGGATCTCTCACAAGGCTGCAGTCCAGAGGGCCTCTGGATCTTCAGTCATCTGCGGGCTTGTTGGGGGTAAGTCTGTTTTTGAGCTCACTCAGCTGGCTGTGAGCAGCCAGAGGCCCTCCATTGCTGGAAGCAAGAAATAGTCATTCCTTGCCCCATGGGCCTCTCCAGCATAAAGCTCCCAAGGAGCAGCTGGCTTCCCTGGGAACAGATGCGGGAGGGAGGGACGGAGGGCGGGCAAGCCCAAGAGGAGACCAGTCTCTTTGTAAACTCACCTCTGAAGGGACATCCTATCACTTTGGCCACATTCTGTCCTTTACAAGGGAGTCAGTAGTTCTGACTCGAATCAAGAGGTGGAGTATGGAACACAAAACGATGTGTACCCAAGATGGGAATCGTTGGAGACCCTTAAAGGCTGCCCTCCCTACTTGGCTGGGACTTGACCTCAGCTAGCCACCACTATAATCTCTGCATCCTTATATTATTATATATTGTTAGATTATATTATATGCACTATTATCTTTGCATATAATCATCACATCCTAGGACGTGAACGAGGGGAACAATTTACCAAGCCCTTCTGGGATCCTTCAGCAGCTTGCCTAGAAGTTCCTTGCCCAAGGGTGCCTATCAGTTCAGTGTCTGGCTCCTGATTTCGGTTCAGGGCTGATCACGTGATCTGGGAAATCCAGACCAGCGTATGGTTCAGCACTTGAGTCCGAAGCCTGTCGAGGAATCTCTCTAACTCGGCCCCTCCCCCGCCTGCATGTGTGTGCGTTCCTTTGTGTGTGTGTGTGTGTATGTGTGCGCCGTGACTCTTTCTGTCTCTCCGAAGAAGAAGAAGAAGAAGAAGAAGAAGAACAGTAGTAGGCATAGTAGTAGAAGTTATTGGCACAGCAGGTGATCATTAGACAACCCTGGTTTGGAACGGGAGCTCTGAAATTCACTAGCTGTGTGATCTTGGGGCAAGTTGTTTCCCCTGTCTGAACCTCAGTCAGACATGACACACTGGGTTATTGGGACGATTAAGGGATCGATACAAGACACTTCAAACCGTCCCTTGCTTGGCATAGAATCCCTTAATCAAATCCATTCTCAGTAGCAGGAGTCTCAGCCATTGGATATTTTTATTTTTATTTGTGTTACGCTGAACACTGAAAAATATTCTCTCACACTCATAGGGCTCCAGGGAATATGGAGCATCAGGCTCAAGGATGGGGTGGATCTCAAGTCAAAGGAGCCATGGGTATGGCTGAAGGGGTAAGCACAGGAGCTTTGGTGCTCTGGTTGTGAGTGTTGGTGGCTGCTGGGCAAGGGAATCAGACCTGCAGGGGACCCGAGAACTTGGAGTCTGGCCAGTGCACCCTTGCTCCCTTCTTGGGCTTCCTGGGTTTCAGGGGAGCCTTTGGCCCTTGAGGGTATTTGGAGGCTGTGCCCGGAACAGCAGGAGCAGGAGCAGGAGGCCCCCCGGAGACAGGCTGGACCTTGGGCCCAGAGTTGGCCAGCTTCTGCCTGAGGCAATGGTTTTGGGCCTGGAGCCTTTGGAACTCCCTCTCTGCCCACAGGACAGCCTTCTGGCTCTCCTCACTCCTCTTCTCCACCAGGAGGCGCTCCCGCTCATGCAAGGAGGCGATTTGCTGCCATTCTCGGTGCAGGTCGGCGGCCATGTTCCTATAGAGGCCCAAGTGCCAGTGGGCAGCATCCGCCTTCCTGCGCACCTTGGCAAGCTCGTTCTTCACTTGCAGGCAGCGTGCCTTCTCCTCCATCATCTTCCTCTCCAGGTGTCTGAGGTGCTCTTCGCACAGCTTCGGCTCTGCCTCAAGCTTCAGGCGCAACTTCGGAATCTCACCGTCCAGGAGGGTGTTCCGAAGGTGAACAGGTCCTTGCTCAGCTTGGTGGCTTGTTGGGTTTCTTGGGAGCTCTTCATTCCTCTGACGTGCCTTCTTCAGTGCCCTGGACGGCTTGAATTGGTTCACGGGGCTCCCGCCTGAGGGCACGTGGTCAGGGGAGGAGGAGCCAGTCTCCACCTGCCTCCTTGAGCCCCCACCTTCCAGATGATCTCCAAGCAGCTCTAGCACATGCATCCCCTTCAGGAGGATCTGGCTGAGGGTGTGCTGTTGGCTCTGGCCCTCAGCGCTGGCCTGCCGCCGCACTCCTCCTTCAGGAAGCTCTGGCCTGCCTGCCTGCCCTGCCTCGTCCTGCACTCTCTGTCCACAGCTGCCAATCTCCTGAACCAGCGGGTCTGCACTTGCCTGCAGATCACGGCTGTCCTTGAAGCCTTCTGGTGTTTTCCTCACCAGGGCTTCTCCATCTTCCTGGGCTGCTCCACAGATGGGATTTTCATGAGGCAGCTGCTGAGGGCTCTTCAACAGCCTTTCCCGAACTCCCTTCCGCAGTTGCGTGGTGTTTCCCACTGACCAACACCCGGCATCTTGATTCAGGGCAGCCAGAGCAAGAAGCTGGAACGGGAGAGGACTGGCCTTCGGCTCGGATGATGCGACAGCTCCACGGGCTTGTGCGTCCGGTTCGGTCTTCTCCATGCCTTTTCCAGAGACTTCCTCGTTCTGGGCACACTGCCACTTTCTTCTTCGGAAGCTGAGTGCACTCTTTCCCAGGAACACCACCACTGCAGTGCACACCAGGATCTCCCAGCGAAACCCAGAGACTCGTGGCACATGTGGCCAACGTTCGGATATCACCAACCCAGCAGCCCACAGCTGCTCCAGGACAGCCCACAGCGGCTCCACAACTGTGTGGGGAGGCATTTGGATGGCCACCAGCTGGCTCCAAAGAGCCTTGTGGCTTGGTCTCCGATCACCAGTGTCTTCTGGGCCACTAGGAAGTGCTTGGAACCCCTACGAGGGTTCCGTCTCCAACGCAAACCAGTGCCTGGCAACAGGAGCTGAAGGGAGGAGGGGTGGGGGAGGTGCACCTGAGTCTCCAAGGCACATCAGTGCCTGCAACCGGAGCTGACAGCAGGTGGGGCAGGGGAGGGGATTCGCTATAATGTACACCTGAAACAAAGACAACCCTATAGATCAATTTCTCGGAAGTACAATTTAAACATTAAAAAAAATATATTTAAAAAGCAAACTAGGTATCCAAAGGAGAAAACTAACAAATATCCAAACACTGAGAAAGTAACCTTCTAGATGATCAAAGATCAAAGATCAAATCCCAATGCATTGAAGTGAAGGAAAATGAACATACAACATATGAAAATGTGTGGGACACAGCACAATCAATGGACAGCACCATGTAGAGCAATCACTGCCTATGTTAGAAAGGAGGAGGAGCATCTGGGAGGCTCAGTCAGTTAGTCCAACTCTTGATTTTGACTCGGCTCATGATTAAACTCGAGGTTGTGAGACTGAACCTGCATTGTGCTGGTGCTGGGCATGGAGGCTGTTTAATAATCTCTCTCTCTCTCTCTCTCTCTCTCTCTGTACCACTTCCCTGTCTCTCTCTCTCTCTCTCTCTCTCTGTCTCAAAACAATAAGCTCTCCACGTCAGAACCTAGAAAAAGACGAGAAAATAAAACTAAAGAAGAAAACCAAAGGAATCCTTCCACCCAATTTCAAGATCTACAGCTATAGTAATCAAAAATGTGTGGTGTTGGTGAAGGGATAGACAAATGGAACAGTATAAAGATAGATAAGTGGAACAGGATCAAACCCAGAAAGAGACCAACCACCAACATGTCAATGGGATTCTGACAAAGGGGAAAAGCAATTCAATGGAGGAGTGACAGCGTTTTGAAGAAATGGTGCTAGAGCAAGTGGACTTCCAGAGACAAAGAAGAAGAAGGAGAAGAAGAAGAGGGAGGGGCAGAGAGGAGGAGGAGGTGGAGGTGGAGGACAAGGAGGACGAGGACCACAATCGAAGGCTCATCCTCTGTACAAAACTGAACTCGTGGCGCCTGGGTGACTCAGTCGCTGAGGCAGCCAGCTCTTAATTTCGGCTCTTGTCATGCTCTCAGGGTCCCGGGACAAAATCAGGCTCCAAGCTCACTGGGGAGTCTGCTTAAGGACGCTCTTTTCGCTTCTCCCTCCACCCCACGCCCCACTCATGCGCATGCTCACTCTCTCAAAAAGAAAAAAAATTTTGTTAAATTAACTCAAAATTAATCACCGCCTTCTATGTAAAATGATAAATCTTCTAGGGAAAAAAATGTGCAGAATGGACAGCTAGGTAAAGAATCCTCCGACTGGACATCAAATCATGTTCCGTTCAAGAAGAGTTGATTCATTAGACATGATCCAACAATCGGAATTGGAAATCTGTCATGTGTGAAACACCTCGTGAAGAAGACCCAAAAGGGAAGCTACAAACTGGGAGAAAATAGGTGCAAACCACATACCTGATAAAGGACTCCTGTCGGAAGGAGAGAACCTCAAAAGTTGACCCCCAAAGAAGCAAGCCATCCAGTCTGAAAAGAACAAAAACAAAAAAAATGGGCAAAAGACCGAAACACTTTACCAAAGAGTAGACAGATGGAAATCCCATAAAAAGGTACCATCGGGGCAATTCAAATTCAAACTCCAATGAGCTCTCACTGCACACCTATCAGCATGATGCAAACCAAATGCACCCGAGAGGGAGAGAGAGACCCCACTCCCCAATGCAAGGCAGGATGTGGCACGACTGGATCGCTCCTGCATCGCTGTTGGGAATGGAAGATGATAGAGCTCCCTCTTGAAAACAGTTCACAGTTCCTTTTCTTTTTCAAGGCCTGGATTTAAATTCCAGGGAACAAGCAGTAGAATATGCTTTTCGGGTGCACAGGATAGTGACCCAACCCTCCACACAGTTTCTCTGAAAACTAGACTTGCAACCACCCTAGGACCCCAGTCATTGCACTCTTGGCATTTCTCTGCGAGAAATCCAAACTTACGTTTGCTCAAAAACCTGTACAGGAACGGATCTGGGTCCTGATGGAAGCAGTGGGGCTGCCAAGGGGGTAGAAGTGACTGCAGTGGTTGGATATTGACACTGGACAGCCTTGTAAGAGATGTTCTCATCTTGCTTCTTTGAAGGCCCCTTCCCATTCATGGTGGTCCTGGGGACAAGGAGAAAAGGAATGTCAACGATTTCAAGAAGTTGAAAGGATTTCAAGAAGTTGAAACCAAGCATTAGAACACCATCTCTTCTACATGAATTCATTCTCATATTCACCCCCAGTCTCCCAAAGCAGACAGGAGGGGTCTGGTCCAACAGGGGTTGCGGGCAGTGGCCCTTCCACAGGCCATCTCCCCTCCAGTCTAGAAGTCCAACGACCAGGTCCCAGGCTTTCAACTCATCTCCTTCTCTCGGGGCCTTCTCTAGGGGCCCCAGGGAACTTCTGGGCTCTTTCTCTGCCTTCTAGGAGGCTCTGTGGGGCTGGGTCGAGTGCTCTCAGCCGACTTGGACCACACTGCCAGGTGTCTCCCCCTGCATTTGCCACCCTTCGACACAGGAGGATCAAGTGGGAGGATGTCCTCTCAGAGAGATCCATGGCGATCAGAATAGATGTCCTCTCTCTTCCTTTGTTTACCCTCATCTCTCAGGCGTTTCTACCATCTCTTGATTTCCCTGGAATTTCAACCCCAGGAGACGGGGGGTGGGTCAGAAGCCAAACATTTGGCTTCCCACTCCTGTCTTTCTTGAAGGTTTTCCCCGAACCAATGGGCCTAAAACAACATTCATAACCTGATATGGTTTCTGTGGGCCAGCCATCCAGGTGCAACTAGCCAGGTCCCTGTGGCTCAGGATCTCTCACAAGGCTGCAGTCCAGAGGGCCTCTGGATCTTCAGTCATCTGCGGGCTTGTTGGGGGTAAGTCTGTTTTTGAGCTCACTCAGCTGGCTGTGAGCAGCCAGAGGCCCTCCATTGCTGGAAGCAAGAAATAGTCATTCCTTGCCCCATGGGCCTCTCCAGCATAAAGCTCCCAAGGAGCAGCTGGCTTCCCTGGGAACAGATGCGGGAGGGAGGGACGGAGGGCGGGCAAGCCCAAGAGGAGACCAGTCTCTTTGTAAACTCACCTCCGAAGGGACATCCTATCACTTTGGCCACATTCTGTCCTTTACAAGGGAGTCAGTAGTTCTGACTCGAATCAAGAGGTGGAGTATGGAACACAAAACGATGTGTACCCAAGATGGGAATCGTTGGAGACCCTTAAAGGCTGCCCTCCCTACTTGGCTGGGACTTGACCTCAGCTAGCCACCACTATAATCTCTGCATCCTTATATTATTATATATTATGTTAGATTATATTATATGCACTATTATCTTTGCATAGAATCATCACATCCTAGGACGTGAACGAGGGGAACAATTTACCAAGCCCTTCTGGGATCCTTCAGCAGCTTGCCTAGAAGTTCCTTGCCCAAGGGTGCCTATCAGTTCAGTGTCTGGCTCCTGATTTCGGTTCAGGGCTGATCACGTGATCTGGGAAATCCAGACCAGCGTATGGTTCAGCACTTGAGTCCGAAGCCTGTCGAGGAATCTCTCTAACTCGGCCCCTCCCCCGCCTGCATGTGTGTGCGTTCCTTTGTGTGTGTGTGTGTGTATGTGTGCGCCGTCACCCTTTCTGTCTCTCCGAAGAAGAAGAAGAAGAAGAAGAAGAAGAACAGTAGTAGGCATAGTAGTAGAAGTTATTGGCACAGCAGGTGATCATTAGACAACCCTGGTTTGGAACGGGAGCTCTGAAATTCACTAGCTGTGTGATCTTGGGGCAAGTTGTTTCCCCTGTCTGAACCTCAGTCAGACATGACACACTGGGTTATTGGGACGATTAAGGGATCGATACAAGACACTTCAAACCGTCCCTTGCTTGGCATAGAATCCCTTAATCAAATCCATTCTCAGTAGCAGGAGTCTCAGCCATTGGATATTTTTATTTTTATTTGTGTTACGCTGAACACTGAAAAATATTCTCTCACACTCATAGGGCTCCAGGGAATATGGAGCATCAGGCTAAAGGATGGGGTGGATCTCAAGTCAAAGGAGACATGGGTATGGCTGAAGGGGTAAGCACAGGAGCTTTTGTGCTCTGGTTGTGAGTGTTGGTGGCTGCTGGGCAAGGGAATCAGACCTGCAGGGGACCCGAGAACTTGGAGTCTGGCCAGTGCACCCTTGCTCCCTTCTTGGGCTTCCTGGGTTTCAGGGGAGCCTTTGGCCCTTGAGGGTATTTGGAGGCTGTGCCCGGAACAGCAGGAGCAGGAGCAGGAGGCCCCCCGGAGACAGGCTGGACCTTGGGCCCAGAGTTGGCCAGCTTCTGCCTGAGGCAATGGTTTTGGGCCTGGAGCCTTTGGAACTCCCTCTCTGCCCACAGGACAGCCTTCTGGCTCTCCTCACTCCTCTTCTCCACCAGGAGGCGCTCCCGCTCATGCAAGGAGGCGATTTGCTGCCATTCTCGGTGCAGGTCGGCGGCCATGTTCCTATAGAGGCCCAAGTGCCAGTGGGCAGCATCCGCCTTCCTGCGCACCTTGGCAAGCTCGTTCTTCACTTGCAGGCAGCGTGCCTTCTCCTCCATCATCTTCCTCTCCAGGTGTCTGAGGTGCTCTTCGCACAGCTTCGGCTCTGCCTCAAGCTTCAGGCGCAACTTCGGAATCTCACCGTCCAGGAGGGTGTTCCGAAGGTGAACAGGTCCTTGCTCAGCTTGGTGGCTTGTTGGGTTTCTTGGGAGCTCTTCATTCCTCTGACGTGCCTTCTTCAGTGCCCTGGACGGCTTGAATTGGTTCACGGGGCTCCCGCCTGAGGGCACGTGGTCAGGGGAGGAGGAGCCAGTCTCCACCTGCCTCCTTGAGCCCCCACCTTCCAGATGATCTCCAAGCAGCTCTAGCACATGCATCCCCTTCAGGAGGATCTGGCTGAGGGTGTGCTGTTGGCTCTGGCCCTCAGCGCTGGCCTGCCGCCGCACTCCTCCTTCAGGAAGCTCTGGCCTGCCTGCCTGCCCTGCCTCGTCCTGCACTCTCTGTCCACAGCTGCCAATCTCCTGAACCAGCGGGTCTGCACTTGCCTGCAGATCACGGCTGTCCTTGAAGCCTTCTGGTGTTTTCCTCACCAGGGCTTCTCCATCTTCCTGGGCTGCTCCACAGATGGGATTTTCAGGAGGCAGCTGCTGAGGGCTCTTCAACAGCCTTTCCCAAACTCCCTTCCGCAGTTGCGTGGTGTTTCCCACTGACCAACACCCGGCATCTTGATTCAGGGCAGCCAGAGCAAGAAGCTGGAACGGGAGAGGACTGGCCTTCGGCTCGGATGATGCGACAGCTCCACGGGCTTGTGCGTCCGGTTCGGTCTTCTCCATGCCTTTTCCAGAGACTTCCTCGTTCTGGGCACACTGCCACTTTCTTCTTCGGAAGCTGAGTGCACTCTTTCCCAGGAACACCACCACTGCAGTGCACACCAGGATCTCCCAGCGAAACCCAGAGACTCGTGGCACATGTGGCCAACGTTCGGATATCACCAACCCAGCAGCCCACAGCTGCTCCAGGACAGCCCACAGCGGCTCCACAACTGTGTGGGGAGGCATTTGGATGGCCACCAGCTGGCTCCAAAGAGCCTTGTGGCTTGGTCTCCGATCACCAGTGTCTTCTGGGCCACTAGGAAGTGCTTGGAACCCCTACGAGGGTTCCGTCTCCAACGCAAACCAGTGCCTGGCAACAGGAGCTGAAGGGAGGAGGGGTGGGGGAGGTGCACCTGAGTCTCCAAGGCACATCAGTGCCTGCAACCGGAGCTGACAGCAGGTGGGGCAGGGGAGGGGATTCGCTATAATGTACACCTGAAACAAAGACAACCCTATCGATCAATTTCTCGGAAGTACAATTTAAACATTAAAAAAAATATATTTAAAAAGCAAACTAGGTATCCAAAGGAGAAAACTAACAAATATCCAAACACTGAGAAAGTAACCTTCTAGATGATCAAAGATCAAAGATCAAATCCCAATGCATTGAAGTGAAGGAAAATGAACATACAACATATGAAAATGTGTGGGACACAGCACAATCAATGGACAGCACCATGTAGAGCAATCACTGCCTATGTTAGAAAGGAGGAGGAGCATCTGGGAAGCTCAGTCAGTTAGTCCAACTCTTGATTTTGACTCGGCTCATGATTAAACTCGAGGTTGTGAGACTGAACCTGCATTGTGCTGGTGCTGGGCATGGAGGCTGTTTAATAATCTCTCTCTCTCTCTCTCTCTCTCTGTACCACTTCCCTGTCTCTCTCTCTCTCTCTCTCTCTCTCTGTCTCAAAACAATAAGCTCTCCACGTCAGAACCTAGAAAAAGACGAGAAAATAAAACTAAAGAAGAAAACCAAAGGAATCCTTCCACCCAATTTCAAGATCTACAGCTATAGTAATCAAAAATGTGTGGTGTTGGTGAAGGGATAGACAAATGGAACAGTATAAAGATAGATAAGTGGAACAGGATCAAACCCAGAAAGAGACCAACCACCAACATGTCAATGGGATTCTGACAAAGGGGAAAAGCAATTCAATGGAGGAGTGACAGCGTTTTGAAGAAATGGTGCTAGAGCAAGTGGACTTCCAGAGACAAAGAAGAAGAAGGAGAAGAAGAAGAGGGAGGGGCAGAGAGGAGGAGGAGGTGGAGGTGGAGGACAAGGAGGACGAGGACCACAATCGAAGGCTCATCCTCTGTACAAAACTGAACTCGTGGCGCCTGGGTGACTCAGTCGCTGAGGCAGCCAGCTCTTCATTTCGGCTCTTGTCATGCTCTCAGGGTCCCGGGACAAAATCAGGCTCCAAGCTCACTGGGGAGTCTGCTTAAGGACGCTCTTTTCGCTTCTCCCTCCACCCCACGCCCCACTCATGCACATGCTCACTCTCTCAAAAAGAAAAAAAATTTTGTTAAATTAACTCAAAATTAATCACCGCCTTCTATGTAAAATGATAAATCTTCTAGGGAAAAAAATGTCCAGAATGGACAGCTAGGTAAAGAATCCTCCGACTGGACATCAAATCATGTTCCGTTCAAGAAGAGTTGATTCATTAGACATGATCCAACAATCAGAATTGGAAATCTGTCATGTGTGAAACACCTTGTGAAGAAGACCCAAAAGGGAAGCTACAAACTGGGAGAAAATAGGTGCAAACCACATACCTGATAAAGGACTCCTGTCGGAAGGAGAGAACCTCAAAAGTTGACCCCCAAAGAAGCAAGCCATCCAGTCTGAAAAGAACAAAAACAAAAAAAATGGGCAAAAGACCGAAACCCTTTACCAAAGAGTAGACAGATGGAAATCCCATAAAAAGGTACCATCGGGGCAATTCAAATTCAAACTCCAATGAGCTCTCACTGCACACCTATCAGCATGATGCAAACCAAATGCACCCGAGAGGGAGAGAGAGACCCCACTCCCCAATAGAAGGCAGGATGTGGAACGACTGGATCGCTCCTGCATCGCTGTTGGGAATGGAAGGTGATAGAGCTCCCTCTTGAAAACAGTTCACAGTTCCTTTTCTTTTTCAAGGCCTGGATTTAAATTCCAGGGAACAAGCAGTAGAATATGCTTTTCGGGTGCACAGGATAGTGACCCAACCCTCCACACAGTTTCTCTGAAAACTAGACTTGCAACCACCCTAGGACCCCAGTCATTGCACTCTTGGCATTTCTCTGCGAGAAATCCAAACTTACGTTTGCTCAAAAACCTGTACAGGAACGGATCTGGGTCCTGATGGAAGCAGTGGGGCTGCCAAGGGGGTAGAAGTGACTGCAGTGGTTGGATATTGACACTGGACAGCCTTGTAAGAGATGTTCTCATCTTGCTTCTTTGAAGGCCCCTTCCCATTCATGGTGGTCCTGGGGACAAGGAGAAAAGGAATGTCAACGATTTCAAGAAGTTGAAAGGATTTCAAGAAGTTGAAACCAAGCATTAGAACACCATCTCTTCTACATGAATTCATTCTCATATTCACCCCCAGTCTCCCAAAGCAGACAGGAGGGGTCTGGTCCAACAGGGGTTGCGGGCAGTGGCCCTTCCACAGGCCATCTCCCCTCCAGTCTAGAAGTCCAACGACCAGGTCCCAGGCTTTCAACTCATCTCCTTCTCTCGGGGCCTTCTCTAGGGGCCCCAGGGAACTTCTGGGCTCTTTCTCTGCCTTCTAGGAGGCTCTGTGGGGCTGGGTCGAGTGCTCTCAGCCGACTTGGACCACACTGCCAGGTGTCTCCCCCTGCATTTGCCACCCTTCGACACAGGAGGATCAAGTGGGAGGATGTCCTCTCAGAGAGATCCATGGCGATCAGAATAGATGTCCTCTCTCTTCCTTTGTTTACCCTCATCTCTCAGGCGTTTCTACCATCTCTTGATTTCCCTGGAATTTCAACCCCAGGAGACGGGGGGTGGGTCAGAAGCCAAACATTTGGCTTCCCACTCCTGTCTTTCTTGAAGGTTTTCCCCGAACCAATGGGCCTAAAACAACATTCATAACCTGATATGGTTTCTGTGGGCCAGCCATCCAGGTGCAACTAGCCAGGTCCCTGTGGCTCAGGATCTCTCACAAGGCTGCAGTCCAGAGGGCCTCTGGATCTTCAGTCATCTGCGGGCTTGTTGGGGGTAAGTCTGTTTTTGAGCTCACTCAGCTGGCTGTGAGCAGCCAGAGGCCCTCCATTGCTGGAAGCAAGAAATAGTCATTCCTTGCCCCATGGGCCTCTCCAGCATAAAGCTCCCAAGGAGCAGCTGGCTTCCCTGGGAACAGATGCGGGAGGGAGGGACGGAGGGCGGGCAAGCCCAAGAGGAGACCAGTCTCTTTGTCAACTCACCTCCGAAGGGACATCCTATCACTTTGGCCACATTCTGTCCTTTACAAGGGAGTCAGTAGTTCTGACTCGAATCAAGAGGTGGAGTATGGAACACAAAACGATGTGTACCCAAGATGGGAATCGTTGGAGACCCTTAAAGGCTGCCCTCCCTACTTGGCTGGGACATGACCTCAGCTAGCCACCACTATAATCTCGGCATCCTTATATTATTATATATTATGTTAGATTATATTATATGCACTATTATCTTTGCATAGAATCATCACATCCTAGGACGTGAACGAGGGGAACAATTTACCAAGCCCTTCTGGGATCCTTCAGCAGCTTGCCTAGAAGTTCCTTGCCCAAGGGTGCCTATCAGTTCAGTGTCTGGCTCCTGATTTCGGTTCAGGGCTGATCACGTGATCTGGGAAATCCAGACCAGTGTATGGTTCAGCACTTGAGTCCGAAGCCTGTCGAGGAATCTCTCTAACTCGGCCCCTCCCCCGCCTGCATGTGTGTGCGTTCCTTTGTGTGTGTGTGTGTGTATGTGTGCGCCGTCACCCTGTCTCTCCAAAGAAGAAGAAGAAGAAGAAGGAGAAAAGTAGTAGGCATAGTAGTAGAAGTTATTGGCACAGCAGGTGATCATTAGACAACCCTGGTTTGGAACGGGAACTCTGAAATTCACTAGCTGTGTGATCTTGGGGCAAGTTGTTTCCCCTGTCTGAACCTCAGTCAGACATGACACACTGGGTTATTGGGACGATTAAGGGATCGATACAAGACACTTCAAACCGTCCCTTGCTTGGCATAGAATCCCTTACTCAAATCCATTCTCAGTAGCAGTAGTCTCAGCCATTGGATATTTTTATTTTTATTTGTGTTACGCTGAACACTGAAAAATATTCTCTCACACTCATACGGCTCCAGGGAATATGGAGCATCAGGCTAAAGAATGGGGTGGATCTCAAGTCAAAGGAGCCATGGGTATGGCTGAAGGGGTAAGCACAGGAGCTTTTGTGCTCTGGTTTTGAGTGTTGGTGGCTGCTGGGCAAGGGAATCAGACCTGCAGGGGACCCGAGAACTTGGAGTCTGGCCAGTGCACCCTTGCTCCCTTCTTGGGCTTCCTGGGTTTCAGGGGAGCCTTTGGCCCTTGAGGGTATTTGGAGGCTGTGCCCGGAACAGCAGGAGCAGGAGCAGGAGCAGGAGCAGGAGGCCCCCCGGAGACAGGCTGGACCTTGGGCCCAGAGTTGGCCAGCTTCTGCCTGAGGCAATGGTTTTGGGCCTGGAGCCTTTGGAACTCCCTCTCTGCCCACAGGACAGCCTTCTGGCTCTCCTCACTTCTCTTCTCCACCAGGAGGCGCTCCCGCTCATGCAAGGAGGCGATTTGCTGCCATTCTCGGTGCAGGTCGGCGGCCATGTTCCTATAGAGGCCCAAGTGCCAGTGGGCAGCATCCGCCTTCCTGCGCACCTTGGCAAGCTCGTTCTTCACTTGCAGGCAGCGTGCCTTCTCCTCCATCATCTTCCTCTCCAGGTGTCTGAGGTGCTCTTCGCACAGCTTCGGCTCTGCCTCAAGCTTCAGGCGCAACTTTGGAATCTCACTGTCCAGGAGGGTGTTCCGAAGGTGAACAGGTACTTGCTCAGCTTGGTGGCTGGCTTGTTGGGTTTCTTGGGAGCTCTTCATTCCTCTGACGTGCCTTCTTCAGTGCCCTGGACGGCTTGAATTGGTTCACGGGGCTCCCGCCTGAGGGCACGTGGTCAGGGGAGGAGGAGCCAGTCTCCACCTGCCTCCTTGAGCCCCCACCTTCCAGATGATCTCCAAGCAGCTCTAGCACATGCATCCCCTTCAGCAGGATCTGGCTGAGGGTGTGCTGTTGGCTCTGGCCCTCAGCGCTGGCCTGCCGCCGCACTCCTCCTTCAGGAAGCTCTGGCCTGCCTGCCTGCCCTGCCTCGTCCTGCACTCTCTGTCCACAGCTGCCAATCTCCTGAACCAGCGGGTCTGCACTTGCCTGAAGATCACGGCTGTCCTTGAAGCCTTCTGGTGTTTTCCTCACCAGGGCTTCTCCATCTTCCTGGGCTGCTCCACAGATGGGATTTTCATGAGGCAGCTGCTGAGGGCTCTTCAACAGCCTTTCCCGAACTCCCTTCCGCAGTTGCGTGGTGTTTCCCACTGACCAATACCCGGCATCTTGATTCAGGGCAGCCAGAGCAAGAAGCTGGAACAGGAGAGGACTGGCCTTCGGCTCGGATGATGCGACAGCTCCACGGGCTTGTGCGTCCGGTTCGGTCTTCTCCATGCCTTTTCCAGAGACTTCCTCGTTCTGGGCACACTGCCACGTTCTTCTTCGGAAGCTGAGTGCACTCTTTCCCAGGAACACCACCACTGCAGTGCACACAAGGATCTCCCAGCGAAACCCAGAGACTCGTGTGGCACATGTGGCCAACGTTCGTCTATCACCAACCCAGCAGCCCACAGCTGTTCCAGGACAGCCCACAGCGGCTCCAGAACTGTGTGGGGAGGCATTTGGATGGCCACCAGCTGGCTCCAAAGAGCCTTGTGGCTTGGTCTCCGATCACCAGTGTCTTCTGGGCCACTAGGAAGTGCTTGGAACCCCTACGAGGGTTCCGTCTCCAACGCAAACCAGTGCCTGGCAACAGGAGCTGAAGGGAGGAGGGGTGGGGGAGGTGCACCTGAGTCTCCAAGGCACATCAGTGCCTGCAACCGGAGCTGACAGCAGGTGGGGTAGGGGAGGGGAATCGCTATATTGTACACCTGAAACAAAGACAACCCTATCGATCAATTTCTCAGAAGTACAATTTCAACATTAAAAAAAAATATTTAAAAAGCAAACTAGGTATCCAAAGGAGAAATCTAACAAATATCCAAACACTGAGAAAGTCACATTCTAGATGATCAAAGATCAAAGATCAAATCTCAATGCATTGAAGTGAAGGAAAATGAACATACAACATATGAAAATGTGTGGGACACAGCTCAATCAATGGACAGCACCATGTAGAGCAATCACTGCCTATGTTAGAAAGGAGGAGGAGCATCTGGGAGGCTCAGTCAGTTAGTCCAACTCTTGATTTTGACTCGGGTCATGATCAAACTCGGGGTTGTGAGACTGAACCTGCATTGTGCTGGTGCTGGGCATGGAGGCTGTTTAATAATCTCTCTCTCTCTCTGTACCCCTTCCCTGTCTCTCTCTCTCTCTCTCTCTCTCTCTCTGTCTCAAAACAATAAGGTCTCCACGTCAGAACCTAGAAAAAGATGAGAAAATAAAACTAAAGAAGAAAACCAAAGGAATCCTTCCACCCAGTTTCAAGATCTACAGCTATAGTAATCAAAAATGTGTGGTGTTGGTGAAGGGATAGACAAATGGAACAGTATAAAGATAGATAAGTGGAACAGGATCAAACCCAGAAAGAGACCAACCACCAACATGTCAATGGGATTCTGACAAAGGGGAAAAGCAATTCAATGGAGGAGTGACAGCGTTTTGAATAAATGGTGCTAGAGCAAGTGGACTTCCAGAGACAAAGAAGAAGAAGGAGAAGAAGAAGAGGGAGGGGCAGAGAGGAGGAGGAGGTGGAGGTGGAGGACGAGGAGGACGAGGACCACAATCGAAGGCTCATCCTCTGTACAAAACTGAACTCGTGGCACCTGGGTGACTCAGTCGCTGAGGCAGCCAGCTCTTCATTTCGGCTCTTGTCATGCTCTCAGGGTCCCGGGACAAAATCAGGCTCCAAGCTCACTGGGGAGTCTGCTTAAGGACGCTCTTTTCGCTTCTCCCTCCACCCCACGCCCCACTCATGCGCATGCTCACTCTCTCAAAAAGAAAAAAAATTTTGTTAAATTAACTCAAAATTAATCACCGCCTTGTATGTAAAATGATAAATCTTCTAGGGAAAAAAATGTCCAGAATGGACAGCTAGGGAAAGAATCCTCCGACTGGACATCAAATCATGTTCCGTTCAAGAAGAGTTGATTCATTAGACATGATCCAACAATCAGAATTGGAAGTCTGTAATGTGTGAAACACCTTGGGAAGAAGACCCAAAAGGGAAGCTACAAACTGGGAGAAAATAGGTGCAAACCACATACCTGATAAAGGACTCCTGTCGGAATGAGAGAACCTCAAAAGTTGACCCCCAAATAAGCAAGCCATCCAGTCAGGAAAAAAAAAAAAAAATTGTGCAAAAGACCGAAACCCTTTACCAAAGAGTATATAGACGGAAATCACATAAAAAGTTGCCATTGAGGAAATTAAAATTCAAACTCCAATGAGCTCTCACTGCACACCTATCACCATCATGCAAAACAAATGCATCTGAGAGGGAGAGAGATCCCACTACCCCATGCAAGGCAGCATGTGGAATGACTGGATCGCTCCTGCATCGCTGTTGGGAATGGAAGATGATAGAGCTCCCTTTTGAAAACAGTTCACAGTTCCTTTTCTTTTTCAAGGCCTGGATTTAAATTCCAGTGAACAAGAAGCAGAATATGCATTTTGGGTGCACAGTATATTGACCCAACACTTCCACTCAGTTTCTTTTTAAAAAGCAAACTAGGGGGGCGCCTGCGTGGCTCTGTGGGTTAAAGCCTCTGCCTTCAGCTCAGGTCATGATCCCAGGGTTCTGGGGTCCATCCCCGCATCGGGCTCTCTGCTTAGTGGGGAGCCTGCTTCCTCCTCTCTCTCTGCCTGCCTCTCTGTCTGGTGTGATTTCTCTCTGTCACGTAAATAAAATATTAAAAAAAATTTTTTTTAAAAAGCCAACTAGGTATCCAAATGAGAAATATAACAAATATCCAAACACTGAGAAAGTAACATTCTAGATGATCAAAGATCAAAGCTAGAATCTCAATGCACTAAAGTGAAGGAAAATGGACATACAACATATGAAAATTTGTGGGACACAGCTAAATCATTGAACAGCACAATGTAGAGCACTCAGTGCATATGTTAGAAAGGAGGAGGAGCATATGGGTGTCTAGTTCAGTTAGTCCAACTCTTGATTTTGACTCGGGTCATGATCAGACTCGGGGTTGTGAGACTGAAGCTGCATTGTGCTGGTGCTGGGCATGGAGGTTGCTTAATAATCTCTCTCTCTCTCTCTCTCTCTCTCTCTCTGTACCCCTTCCCTGTCTCTCTCTCTCTCTCTGCACCCCTTCCCTGTCTCTCTCTCTTTCTCAGTCTCTCCCTGTCTAAAAACAAAAGGCGTCTCAAAACAATAAGCTCTCTGCTTCAGAACCTAGAAAAAGAAGAGAAATAAAACTGAAGAAGAAAACCAAATGATTCCTTCTACCGAATTTCAAGATCTATAGCTAGATTAATCAAAAGTGTGTGGTGTTGGTGAAGGGATAGACAAATGGAACAGAATAAAGATAGTTAAGTAAAACAGAATCAAGGACCCAGAAATAGACGGACCCCAATTTGTCCAATGGGGATTTGACAAAGGTAAAAAGCAGTCAATGGTGGAGTGACAAGTCATTTTTATGACTATTATATGCTGATATCAGTATTAACATCGTCACGTTTGTATAATTACTCTGGCTTTAATATAATTCCCTAGATTATATACTGACCAGAGAGCTATACTTCAGTGGCAGGCATTGGATCGCTGTTTACCAAATTGGTTTAGCTTTTATTTCCGTTGCACATGAACCTACACTACTTTTCTAATTTTCTCTTGCAATAAGGAGTGGTCATGGAACTGACTTGCATCTAAGGACATGCACACAAATGTAAGGGAAAACATGGAGTGTACAGGCCCATTTAAAACAAACAATCCAAAAACTCCAACACTCCTTCAAAATGACTGTTAAGAGCCCTGCACTGAAGGAAAGTGAGCCTGTCTTCCAGGACAAAAAACCCTGGTGCCTCCAACATCCTCCACCAGTGACTGGTTTTACCTGAGAGAAAATGTACCTTCTAGAATGGGACTGTACTGAGGTTTAAATTTGTTAGAGCATCTATTGCTAACCAATACAGTTTTCCTTCTCAGTGTTCTCAGCAAAAAGTTAATTATCCCATCCTGGTGGATTTCTACCTTTCTGAAAGGAAATATGTCAACACCTGGATTGCTTGATGAATAAGGTAAAAAGATAGTTAAAACTATTAGGCCATAAGAAATAAAGGCCATAACATGATAATTTTATGCTAGGTAGCATAATATCTTACACACAGAATGAAGGAAAGAGTCAGTAAGGAAAGGAATAAACAAATAGTTCATACATAGATTTTCCCTTCTTTGCTCTACTGGGAAGACATAGTTCCTGGAAGTACGTAGCCTAAATGAGAAAGGAATCACCAGATTTCTGAAGGTCTATGATTGTATGTAAAACCTCTCGATAGTCCACCTACTTGAGCTTCAGTAGACTGCAGGACAAAACACAACATATTCCCTTCTTGACTCACATATACATTTGGGCTTGGGGTTAGAAGAAAGGAAAGAGAAGCATCCAAGAGGAAAGTCCTCTAACTCAACATCTTTTCATTTTTACCTATAATTTTTGGATGATGTGTTTTAGCACACTAGATGATATGTGGTATGTTTTCACGGTGCTAAAGAATCAAGTACAGGGGCGCCTGGGTGGCTCAGCGGGTTAAAGCCTCTGCCTTCAGCTCAGGTCATGATCCCGGGGTGCTGGGATCGAGCCCCGCATCGGGCTCTCTGCTTAGCTGGGAGCCTGCTTCCTCCTCTCTCTCTGCCTGCCTCTCTGCCTACTTGTAATCTCTATCTGTCAAATAAATAAAAATCTTTAAAAAAAAAAAAGAATCAAGTACAAAATCACCTACAATTTATCACTATTATCATCTATTTACTAACAATATAATTACTCCTTTATTCATTCACTGAGCAAATATTTATGGAGCACCCACATGTGATGGGCACTCCACGTATCCTGTTCCTATAGTACTTCTATTTTGATGGGGGGCCAGAATCAATATGGGAAGTAAAGAGAGAAATAATAAATAAACAAATAAAATAGCATGATAATTTAGAGAGTGATAAGTTCATGAAGATAATTTCAAAAATTAAAAACACAGTTTATGGTAACAGGATAAGATTCTCAAAGAGTGTCACTGAAGACATGAGTCATGAATACTGCGACTCTTGTCATTTCATTCAGTGCTGTCCCTCCAGCACCTAGAAAACTCCCTGGTATATACTAGGAATTAATAAATAATAGCTGAATGAGAATTGCAAGAGCAAAGATTCATCCCAGAGTGTTTAAGGAAGAGACAGAAAACCACAGGGGCCACAGTGTAATGAGCTGGGTACAACATTATTTGCCAACTCACAGAGGAAGTCAGGGGCCCTATTATGTGGGGCCTTGTGGGCCATGGTAAGAGATCTGGACCATAGTAAGGAAGAGGTTCCAGACTTTTCTTTGAGTGTAATGGGATGCCAGGAGATGATTATAAGCAGGAGAATGCTTTGCGCTTACATTTGTTTTAAAAGGTCTCCAGCTGTTTCCTGGAGGCTTTGTCATAGGGATGGTGGACAAAAGCAGGAGCAAGGAAGGAGAAGTTGTAACTGGGAAGAAGGTGGGGATCTTGGAAGTGACAAAAGTGGTCTGATTAGCGATCTATTTTGGTAGAATTCACAGGGCACCCAGAATGGTGAGGAAAACCTGGGAGAATCTAGTTCAGTTTCATCCCACTCTAACTGGGGAAAAAAAAAAAAAAAGAACATTGAAGTAGCTTAGTCAAATACCTATGTTTATTCATAATTCCCTCTTTTTCTCCTCTCCCACATTTTGCATTAGAAATTCTTCAAGCTTTACTTCTCAGTCCCATTATCACTGCATTCTTCTTTGTTACTTATCTTCTCAGGAAACTGGTGCTCTCTTGAAATGATTCCCACGATTGTATACACTGAGCTTTACACATATATTTTCAACCTCTTGCTGGGTGTTCCCCTGTGGATGTCTTATAACGATCCTGACAAAAACCCTTTATCTTCTCCCACCCTGCTCCTTCTGAATAATCATCCCTGTCAACCAGACAGAAATCTCACAGTAACCTGATCTTGCTCTTCACTCCTCATCTCCCACATCCAACAGTTTTCAGTTTTCTTCCCTTCTGCCCTGTCAGAGTTCTACTCATTCTACAATGCCTTACATGAGGCCCTTTCCCTCATAATGCAGCCCCAAATACTCCAATTAGAACTTGCCACGGGGCGCCTGGGTGGCTCAGTGGGTTAAGCTGCTGCCTTCGGCTCAGGTCATGATCTCAGGGTCCTGGGATCGAGTCCCACATCGGGCTCCCTGCTCAGCAGGGAGACTGCTTCCCTCTCTCTTTGCCTTGCCTCTCTGTCTACTTGTGATCTCTGTCTATCAAATAAATAAATAAAATCTATAAAAAAATTAAAAAGAACTTGCCATGTCTTCCTCCACTATCCCAGGTAAATACTTACCCGTATTTCTAATTTTTGCCTGTTTCGTAGCCATTCACATTAAAATTAGCAAATATATCACCATAAACCCATACTCCACAAAATTCCCAGAACTGCAGTTCTATATATATTAGGTACTTGAAATGTTAAAAATACATAAGCATCCTATAATGTAGACATTTACTATAAGCCAGATTGATTAACAGAATCAAGATGCTTCCAACTGGTGGCCAAAGAGAATAGCTTAGTAATTAACAAAATAATTACCATGGTGGGTGATTCCATTTTCTAATAATGCTTGTCCAAAGTGTACATCTTCCTCAGGCCTGTGAATCTCTCCAATTTCCAAGAGCCATGACACAAATTCACTGCAATAGAAATCCAGTGAAATAGTTAAAGAGTTTTCCCACACCTGCCTCCCCAAGAAGTCTATTTCTACCATGCTTTCATCAAGCAGCTTTGGAAGGAGCCTCAATATAAAGAAATATTTGCAGTGCATTTAAGCTTGCATTTTTTCACATATGCGAAGCCCCAAATTATTTAAATTTTACTCTATCCTAGAAAACTCATTTCCATTCGTTCATGCTTACCTAAACCCTATTATATAATACCTATTCAACTTACTGAGACCTCTAATAAACACCAAGGGAAATTCTTAGAGTAGTTTTAACTGTAAAGAGAATACAACAAGATCCTAAAGATAGCAAACAGACAAAATAAACAGAATAATAATGACTGAATATAAGAGATAGACTGGAATATGGCTTTCTAGGCACAGAAAACCAGTGTGTTTGAACTCTAAGAAGGCAAACCCCAAAAAACTGCACACCCCATATGGTAGATGGAATTCTAAACGTGTTCTCTTACCCCATTATCAAGAATCCCATCCCTTGGTTTTGTAACCAAATCCTAATCTGGGTAGTGGTATGGATGAATTTTGTATAGGAAACTAAAATTCCAAGTCAGTTGACCTCAAAATATGTAAATTATTCAAGTGAGCTTGACCCAGTCAGTTGAGCACTTTGAAGCAGAGAGTTTTCTCAGGCTGGTGGCACAAGAGTAAGAGACAAATTAAAAGCACAAGAAAGATTCAGTGAGCCACTGCTCACTGCTGCCTTAGAAGATAGAGGGGCCATGTACCAAGGAACACAGGCAGCTTCTGAGAGTGGTCCTGGCCAACAGCCAGCAGAGAAGTAGGACTTATTCTTACAATCACGGGGGACTGAATTCTGTCAACAACCTGAATGTGCTTGCAAGTGAATTTTTCTTCAGACCCTTAAGATAAGGCTCAGCACTTGATGTTGGTCTTGATTTTGACCTGTGAGACCCTAAGCAGACAGCCCAGCATTGCTCCCCCTCAACTTCTTTCTGACGTATAGAATTATGAGCTAATGAATAGGTGTTCTTTCAAGGCACTAGGTGTGTTGTTATTTATTTATTCTGCAGCAATATAAAACTAGTACACACCAATAGTTTTACTATACTGTTTTCAAATTTTGAAGTTATTTAGTGGGGCACATGGGTGGCTCAGTTGGTTGTTTTGGCTCAGGTCATGATCTCGGGGTCCTGGGATCAGTCACACCTCCTGCTCTCTGCTCAGCAGGGAGTCTGTTGCTCCCACTCCCTCTGCCCCTCCCGATGCTTGTGCTCTCTCTCTCTCTCCTCTCAGATAATAAATAAAACCTTTAAAAATACATAAACAAATAAATAAATACGTTTTTTGTTTTTTTTTATAAATACGGTTTTTAATAAATTCATTCTTGAATTTAAATGTCAGCTGGGGGGTGGGGATGGAGGGACCTGGGTGGCCTAGTCGCTTAAGCATCTGCCTTTGGCTCAGGTCATGTTCCTGGAGTCTGGGAATCGAGCCCCACATTGGGTTCCCTGCTCACTGAGACATCTGTTTCTCCCTTTGACCCTCCCGCCTGTTGTGCTCGCTCTCTCTCTGATTCTCCCTCTCTCTCAAATAAATAAATAAAATCTTAAAAAAAGGAATATTCCAGCAGAAAACCACCCATCATAACTGTCTACCACATCCATCTGCTGTGGCTGTGAAAGGCCAGGGAGGATGAACAAACCACATCTTTCACCATTTTGGGGTGTGGGGTGGAGCCCCACATCACAGATAAGTAGGATGATATTTTATAACACAGGAAAGCACCAGCTTGGTACTGTTTTTTGGGCCATGTGGTATCAGTAAAAGAACACTAAGTAGAGAAACATTTTACAATAAAATACTTTATTGTGCTCATGTTATAAAAATATAACATTTGAAATTTACATAAAGTAATGGATACATTTTAGAATGGTTTCAACTTTGCACAGAGGTCAGAGAAGACAAGCTATACAAGGTGTCAGGAAATTACTTTTCCATTTATTTCAAAACCAAAAGCAACACCTATGGCTAAAGTCAAATAACCGAGGGGCATGGAATTCTAAAAATGGGTATCTAGTCTAAAAAGTACATTTTAAGGCAGAAGAAGTTGTTAAAGCCATCCAAAAGAAAGAAAATTTTAAAAAGAAGTAAAACTTCAGTTTTTTCTTCAATAGCACAAAAATAATAATACCAATTCCATGATGTCTGGGTAGCTCTGTCAGTTAAGCATCTCCCTTTGGCTCAGGTCATGATCTCAGGGTCCTGGGATCAAGCACCAAATCGGGCTCTGCACTCAGCATGGAGTCTGCTTGTCCCTTTCCCTCTGCTCCCCTCTCTCTCTCTCTCTCTCTCTCTAATAAGTAAAATATTGGGGGAAAAAAAGCATATCAACTCCACAGTGCCGTCACAGGATTAAATGAGCTGATGTATGTCAGGAGCTCAGCACAGTGTATGGCACATTTTGAGCACTTATGAAACGTCAGTGGTTGACAAATGGGTTGAGCTGGTTGGTATGTAGCGAAAGCATCATTCTCTGTTCTGATGTCAGCAGATTCCTGAATATGCCAAATTAAAATGAGGAAAAGAACACACCGTAAGAACTTCTATTAATTAGGAGCATAGGGGAAGGAAAGAGAAGGGATAAGAAAGGAAGTTACTGGCTGGCTTTATCATGGGACCTACAGAAATCACAAGATCCCATCAACACTCTGCGAAAGGATCCTGATCCAGTCAAAAACAATCTCAAACTTGGTCTATAATTAGTAACTAGTAACTAAGCTAGTGTGCTGTTATGGAAAAAGCCACAATGAACAAACTAAAATTTACCAAGTCTCTCCTGTGTATCAGGCACTGTGGAGAACGCTCACATATCATTGTAACTAACTAGCACTTTGGCCGTGTAAGATCATGTTAACTCTTTTTTTTAGTATTATTATTATTATTATTATTATTATTATTATTACCATATAATGTATTATTTGCCCCAGGGGTACAGGTCGGTGAATCATCAGGCTTACACATTTCACAGCGCTCATTAGAGCACAAACCCTCCCCACTGTCCATCACCCAGCCACCCTCTCCACACTCCACCCACGTGTTAACTCTTTAGTTAACAAGACTCCAGCTCCTTTAATTAGGAAAACTTGACCCTGGGTCAGCCTTGGAGCTCTGTTTCCCTGGAACCTGATGGAGGCAGGGCATCTGCTGGGTTACCAGGCAGCATTGATCATGGCCAAAATGACTCCTGATGGCTATATGGAATATGAATACATTCTTGGTGAGAAGCTATAGCTTGAAGTGACTCCTATAAACAGGCATGTTCCTCTGACAACCCTGGAAGTTATGCCCCAGAGGTGGGTTTCTCTCCCACAAGAGCCGTCAGCTGGGGGCCTACCAACAGCAACAGCAGCTTACTGGCAGCTGAGTGCTCTGCTGTGAGGACCCCAGCCCCTGAAGGAGGGGCCCCATGCTGCCCTGCAGGCCAGGGTTTCCTGGCTTATATTCTTCTCTACCTGGGTTGGCAGCCGGTGTGGCCTATGGTTATTTTATGGTATCTGCATAACTTATCGAGAAGACATTCTGGTAGGCATTACAGGTAAGCACTATGATCATCTTCATGTTTAGAGAGGAAAAAGACATTTAAACTTCCCACATCGCTCAACTAGCCAGAGGTAGGACCAGATTTGCATGGAGACAGTCTGACTGCGAAGTGTGGGCTTTGAACTACCACTCCAGTCTGCTTCTACAGAGTTGACATTGGCATTCACTGGTTGTATGAAGGCGGGCCTGGTAAACTCCCTGAGAGCTGGTTTCTGAATCTTTAAAAAATATAAAGATTATAAATGCAGAGTATGCATCTGAGGATTAGAAATATATGGAAACAGCCAACACGGGGCATAGCTTAAGGCAGCCGCCCTTCCCTTTGGTTCTGCACCCTTCACCCGGCAGGGACTTCCACGTGCTGCTGCCCGCAGACCCCAGTGGACTGACAGTGGGTCTATGCTCAAAACTCAGGCAACCTCTCTGCCTGTTGCTCTGTGCCAGGCCCCTTGCAGGACCCTCTTTTTCAGATTCCTCATCGATGGTCCTTCAACCTGAGCCCAGTTGTCAAAGTGCTGATGAGTCTCGGGTTTGGACTCTGTGTCTTACATTCTTTGGTTCTCTGACTTGTAGGCCCTGTACTCACATCCTTGCTAGACTTCCTCCCCCTTCAGTGAACCTGCTTCCTGCCAGCCCTGCCTGACCCCAGTGTCTGCTTCCCCCTCAGAACACCATACATCTGAAATTGTTGACGTCAGGGATGGATGGATAGAGGTCTAAAATCTTCCATGATTGCGGGCTCTAGGTCCATTCCTTCACCTCACTATCATCCAGGAAATGTTGACAGTAAAAAGATATTCAAAAATGCCCAGAGGAATGTTTTTTTTTTTTTTTTAAGATTTTATTTATCCATTTGACAGACAGAGATGATAAGTACGCAGAGAGAGAGATGGAAGCAGGCTAACCGCCGAGCAGAGAGCCCGATGCGGGGCTCGATCCCAGGACCCTGAGATCATAACCTGAGCTGAAGGCAGAGGCTTTAACCCACTGAGCCACCCAGGTGCCCCGGAATATTTTTTTTAAAGAAGAAAAGCAAATCATTGAAGGAAGGGTAGTTGATACATGACATAGTGAAAATATGAAAGAAATCCATGCACCCAGACTATGGACCTTACCTTCCAAGGAAGCATTTAAGGAATGTGGTCAGTTTTCTTTTTCTGTCTTTGGTCATATTTCCTTGTTTGCACATCATCTTGTAGAGTTTCTCACCCTGTTCTGAGATCACTACCCAGGTGTCTTGCTCCATTCCTAATTTTAAACCTATCGAAAAGGAAACCAAGGACAGGTAACTGAAAAAGTCTCCTCACTCACTCTTGCCTGCATGAGACCAAAATTTATTGCACATCAAGCATGGGCAGGGGGTTGCAGATACAGAGCTCTCTACCACAGGGCACCTGGGTAGCTCAGTCAGTTAAGTGCCTGCCTTTGGCTCAGGTCATGGTCTCAGTGTCCTGGGATGGAGTCCTGAATCGAGCTCCCTGCTTAGCAGGGAGTCTGCTTCTCTCTCTCCCTCTGCCCCTCCCAATGTGCATTAGTTCTCTCTCTCTCACACACACACACATAAATAAAACCATAAAAAAATACCTGAATTTGGAGCATAGGGGAAGAGAAGGGGTCAAAAGGAAGTTAATGGGTGGCTTTATCATCGGACCTACATAAATCACAAGATTTCTGTGATTTTTATTTTCAGTCTTCTAACTACAAAATTTTTTACTAGAATTTTTATTTTTTACAATGGAGGAGGAATTACCATTTGTCAGTAACAGAATAATTTTTATTTTTTTAAATCTTTTTTTTAAGATTTTATTTATTTATTTGACAGAGAGAGAGATCACAAGTAGGCAGAGAGGCAGGCAGAGAGAGAGGAGGAAGCAGTCTCCCTGCAGAGCAGAGAGCCCGATGCGGGGTTCGATCCCAGGACCCTGAGATCATGACCTGAGCCGAAGGCAGCGGCTTAATCCACTGAGCCACCCAGGCACCCCCAGAATAATTTTTATTAAGAATAGAGCCTGTTAACATAAACAAATTAACAGAACATGCTTGTCTGCTTGCTTTGCTTTCATTTTTCCCTTCCTTCTTTCCCTCCTTCCTTTTTCACTTCAGATTTATCTATACGCATAGCCATTCTGAAAAAATAAAGGTTCAACTTGATGAAACATTTATTTTACCTTTGAAATGATTTGCTATGCTATCTGAATTGATTGCTAGATTCAACAAAACTTAAAAGAATCAGCTATGTATTCATAATCTTTGTTTTAAATTTTTCTCACAGGCTCTCCATCCCAGGTCAATCAAAGGAGTTAAGTATTTGAAATGCTTTGGAAGTTCTCAAACAAATGTGTACTATGAATATTTTAATAGAAGTAGAAGTTTTGCATGTTCTTCAAGGGAAAATTTCTGAAGTTGGAAGAAACGGTTCTTTGTGTCCTGAAATTTTATCAGCAATGAGGTATTTTGCTCCTAAGTCTCTGGGAAAAAGGAATAACACTGCTTTTTGTCTTATCAGTTATTTGGTAAAGAAATTAGTAGTAACACAAGCATTTCTGTTTCCTAGCTGAATTACCTAGTAATACATGTCAGATAGGTATCAATGGCTTTAATGCCTTGTTCCCTCCTACAAAAAATCACTAAGTGAGAAATCCTGATAAATTGGTGGGGAAAAATATCAAATTGTACATGTCTACACACCCTCCTCCACGAATGTGTCACCTTACAGGGCCCGTATCACAAACAAGCATCAGTTTTTCAGACTCAGGATCCTCCCTTCCACAATCAGACCGAGATTAGCTGAGTGAAGCCAGCACTGCCTCTTAAAAGATCCCACAGTCCCACTAGTGCTACTCCTCTTTTAATCATACTCCAGGTAAAGAAAATCACAAGAACCACACGCAACCTGCAGTGATAAAATATTGAACTTATTTTAAAATGAACATAATGTATTCTTCCTATAGAATAACCGAGGAAACACAAGTTCATGTGCCAGGCTGATGCTCTTGACCCTGCATACCGAAGTCCTGGGCCAGTCACCCCTGTAAGCTGGGTCTTCCTTCCTTCCCTTCCTCCCTGGATTATTTGATCCTGGCCTTGCTCTCTCCACACCCTGCTGACTCTTCCTTCAATATTTCATCAGGCCATTCCTTACTTCAAAAGCCTTTGGTAGCTCACCACTGAACCAAGTGAAAACATGGAAGCTTGCTTTTGTGCTTCTCCTTAAACTGACCCCACCCTATCGAACAATGCCATTTTCGACTGCGTTCTTCTGTGGCCAGGCCACCCTTTGCAGCTTTTCTCCTTGTCCTGTCAATACTTACTTACAGTACTTACTTACAATACTTACTTACTTACAGAACTTACTATTCTGCAGGCTGATGCTCCCATCAAGCAACCCAGCTCTGCTCTCTGCCACAAGCAACTCCTTCTTCCCTTTACAGTATACCCAAATCCTTCATGAAGCCTTGCCTAACCATTACAACCTGTGCATTCAGACTTCCCTTGGAAAATAAATGATTAAACTCAGAACTACACAAGTCAAGGCGCCTGGGTAGCAGTGAGTTAAACCACTGCCTTCAGGTCGTGATCTCAGAGTCCTGGGATCGAGCCCCGCACGGGCTCTCTTCTCTGCAGAAAGCCTGCTTCCCTCTCTCTCTGCCTGCCTCTCTGCCTACTTGTGATCTCTGTCAAATAAATAAAATCTTAAAAAAAAAAAAGAGCTAGACAAGTCAGCATGAGATTGCATGTGGTCATTGCTTCGTGAACAGAAAGCAAGACTGTAACTGACTGTTAACACTCTGCCAAGTCAAGTAATGGGTTAATTGCTGCAGCAATATAGTATTTTGAAAGAATAGGTTATATCACCTAATAATTTAAATTGGAAAGACAGGGGATGCCTGGGGGTTGGTTAGGTGTCTGCCTTCGGCTCAGGTCATGATCCCAGGGTTCTGGGATCCAGCCCCACATCAGGCTCCCTGCCCAGCTGGGAGTCTGCTTCTCCTTCTGCCACTCACCCTGCTCATTTCCTCTCTCTCCCCTCTCTCTCAAATAGATAAAAGGTATCTCCAAAAAGATACGATTTTGTGAAGCAAATCTAGCATTATAGTAAACACTATTTAGTTTTTATTTAAATTCCAGTTAACATGTAGTATAATGTTAGTTTCAGGTGTACAATATAGTGATTCAACACTTTCATACAATACCCAGTGCCTCATTGCAAGTGCCTCCTTCAACCCCATCACTGATTTTACCCATCCCTTCACCTTCCTCCCCTTTGATAACCATCAGTTTGTTTCTAGTTCACCTCTTTCTTTCACCTATGATTATTTACGTGAACGCTATTTTTTGAAGGCAGGAATATTCTGTGCTTAGAATTTTGGATATATTCTCAAAGCAACCCTATGAATGAGAGGGTACTGTCCTCTTCGTTTTATGGATAAAAATACTTAAAGAGGATTCGTCATTGGTCCAAAGTTGTTTGCTCAGCATCAAAACCAGGAATCCTATCTCGCTTTGTCTACTTCTTAGCCTATATATCCATTTCTTGGTAAAAAAAAAAAAAAAATCTATTTGCTCTCTCAAATAGATAAAATCTTTATAAATAAATAAATTGAAAGGATAATGTTCCTTTTTAAAGTTTATGTGCTAGCCACTTTCTATCACTAATTTTAAAAATCATAAATAATTTTAAACATATGTGTAAACATGAATGTATACATACATACAACAGGCCTCAAAATGTATAAAGATCACAAGGATATCCGTTACCAAATTACCACTTATTTCAAAATAAGAATTAGTGATATAAAAATGGCTTCATAATTTCAATCAAGCACATTTTTAATAACTTCATTCTAAAATATAAATTTGAATTCAACTTATTTATTAAGAACAGTAACATAGAGAGCATGGAAGGGGTGTGTGGGTGGCTCAATTGGTTAAGCATCTGCCTTCAGCTCAGGTCATGATCCGAGTCCTGGGATCCAGCCCCATTAGCCCACGGCAGGCTCCCTGCTCAGTAGGGAGTCTGTGTCTCCCTCTGCCCCTCTCCTCCATGCTCTCTCTCTCTTTCTCTAATAAATTAAATCCTAAAACAAAACACAGAAAAGCCCAACAGTGCTTTTCTTTAGTAGAAATTTAAAAATATTTTTTAATGAAAGAATAATTTATTAATGCCATATGCAGGAATTTGCAAACTTCAATGGATCTAAAATATAATTCTACAGGAAGTGTTAAAAAGGAATGGATTTAAAATTGTCATTCATTAAATGTAGAATATCCAAACTGAACTGTCTCCGGGCACCGATATTTTTCCCAAAAAGAGAAAAATCCAAGGGGCAGCCCTGAACAACTCACTAATTACTTTGAAGTTATACAGTTTGCAAATTCCTCATTCTTAACTCAGCATAGTTTTACATAGAGAGATGAGGTTTTTCAAAAACTGATACTACTATAACTCTCAGTGGAAATACTGGTATCTTTTCTATAGTGTGAGTTTTAATGAGATGAAAGCTAGCCACGTACTGTATACTCAAGCTAGGAAATAGAAGAAACTGCCAAAAAATTTATTCAAAACATCAAGAAACTGATATCTAAACAATGTATTTAACCCTTATCCTGATGATCAATGGTGTGAATGCATAAATTTCTAGGAGAAATTTTAAAAAATTACAATTTACTCACATTATGAATAATTAATGCTGAAAAAAATTACTTTTTGGAATAAATCTTTGATTCTATCAAATAAGATTTTCTGGCATCCAAAATCATTTGACATTATTTATGGCAAAAAAAAAATTTTAAAGGTTGTAACAGATTTTTCCTTTTAAAACTAGAAGTGACCCCACTGACCTTTTTTCTTTTTTTTTTTTTTAAAGATTTTATTCATTTATTTGACAGAGAGAGAGAGATCACAAGTAGGCAGAGAGGCAGGCAGAGAGGAGGAAGCAGGCTCCCCGCAGAGCAGAGAGCCCGATGCAGGGCTTGATCCCAGGACCCTGAGATCATGACCTGAGCTGAAGGCAGCGGCTTAATCCACTGAGCCACCCAGGCGCCCCCCACTGACCTTTTTTCAATTCCCAGGAACACTCCTTTAAATTAATAACATTGAAAATTTAACTGTATCAAGAAGGAACTAATATTTCTTGGTAGTCTTTTCAACATTGTAAAGTTATGCTACTTTTTTATTAAGAAAGTATTCAATAGCGCTTATACTGCAGTAGCATGGTTGTAAAGGTAATTATGGTTTGTCTATTTTATCGATGATTAAGTAACAATAAATATATCTTATGTGGATGATAAGACATGAAGACAAAGATGACTACAATTCAAAAAATGATTCTACTTAACTGAAAAGAGGATACAAAACTATAGAGGTTCATGTTTTTAAGCATTTCATTTTATTTTTTTTTTAAGATTTATTTATTTATTTATTTGACAGACAGAGATCACAAGCAGGCATAGAGGGAGGCAGAGAGAGAGGAAGGGAAGCAGGCTCCCTGCTGAGCAGAGAGCCGGATGCTGGGCTGGATCCCAGGACCCTGAGATCATGACCTGAGCCGAAGGCAGAGGCTTTAACCTACTGAGCCACCCAGGTGCCCCAGCATTTTAAAAATCTATGCATAAAAAGAAAATGGAAATATTTAAAAATTCTCATTTACTTCTTTTTAGGTGATGAAATTACCTAGTATTTGCAATTTATTTCTCTATTATTTCCAAATTTTCTCTAATAAGCAAAATTTAATTTAAAAAACTCAATGAGTTTAATATCTTTATTTTATTTTTTTATCTTTAAATGGTCTAAAATATTTATATTGAAAATGACAGCTGAAATATTTCCTTAAGAAAATCAATTCACACTAAAGAACACCTTAAAGAATAAAAAATTTCCATCTTATTCAATTCACATTTGACCATTGTATTGAAATTTGTGGTTTGCCTAACTCCACTACAGACCACATTTTCTAAAGGTTACCATTTTGCCCTCTCTCCAACTACACAAATAAATTAGTTCTTAAGAAAGAATATAAATGACCTGTTGTTACTTTCCGAATGAATGTCTAAGCGTATACTATGAAAATTACCAAGGAAGTTAACTGCAGAAAGTTCAACAGCTTTCCTAGGTAGGTCTTAAGTTGGATACTTTTTATGCATCATGTTCAAACTAATATCTCAGAAAGAATCTTCAAGGAATAATTAAATTAGAATTAACCAAAATGCGAGTTGGGTCTAGACAATGGAGGAATAGAAATTTGGAGACAAACTCAATGGCAACCATCTTCCTTCAACATAAGCAGTAATGGATAACATGGATATATTAAAACAAACAAATTTTCACATTTCTACATGTCATATCATTATTGCATTATTTTTTTGTATTCTAAGATATAACTGATGTAATTCAATTTATAAAACATTATAAGTAAGAGTGTAATCAAGTTTATTTTTCAAAAGATTTAAATAGTTACACACTGGCTAAAAGCTTAGTCTCATTCCAAACGCAATTATTTCTTCTGCAAGTTTTGAGCTAAATCATTGTGATCAGTGTCTGATGGAGTCCTTTACTTAGAAAAGTATTTTACTTATACCTACAGTATGCAAAAATACCTAGTATTTTTATAATATATTCAAAACATTTAAACTTGTCATCAAAAGTTTTAAGCATGGGGGCGCCTGGGGGCTCAGTGGGTTAAAGCCTCTGCCTTCAGCTCAGGTCATGATCCCAGGGTCCTGGGATGGAGCCAAGTGTTAGGCTCTCTGCTCGGCAGGGAGCCTGCTTCCTCCTCTCTCAAATATTCCAGAACTTTGGTATAGTGTGTCTAAGACTGGTCTTTAATCTTTAAATGTAACACAAAGTTAAAATATCCAGGTTTATAGATGAACATTTATAATAATGAATTATGTGGCTAAATGTGTTTGTAGTTGAATCACTGAACATTCAGGAGAGATTATTTTAAAAACAGGTTTTTTTTAATTAAAGAGGAAAGATTCTAAGAAATGATTCAGGAGGATTCCAGAATACCTAGTCACTCAAAAGATTTCAATTAACTTGAACTATTCCATTTGACTCATTGACAAAATTCTGCCTAATAATTTAATATACTGAAATAATTATTCATTTGTTCCATTTGTTGTACAGACACATCTGACAAAAGTGAAGGCATAAATATTCACCAACTTCAGCGTCCCTCTCCTCCCCACCCCTGCAGTTAGATATCAGCCCTGAAGCAGGAGGAGTAGGTACAGGGAGGGGTCACAAGGTGCTGTCCCAGTCTTGAGTTCCTTCCTTGAAAGAGAATCTATATTCCTAGCTCATCTGTCTAAAGCCACATCAGAACTTAGTAGTCCTTCATCCCTACTGAAAGAAACTAATTAAATAGATTAGTTAACCTGATTAGGGTTTGTCGGCCCAGGCCTTCACCATCTTGCACTCCTATGTTCATTATGAAAGTCACCTCTAAATGTCCTTTGCTAATAACCCTAAATAAATGCTACCAATTAGGGATTTAGGCCATATAGTATGCAAGTTGGCATCATAGAAAGCCAGGATAGAGAAGAATGCCGAGAAGTTTAGTATGTAGATAATTGCTTATTCTCCCAGGTAGGACATATTATTGTGGTCTCTTGCAAAAGAGAGTTTCTTGTAAGTTGATACATCATACTTCAATCATTTTTAAAAAAGTTTTATTCACAGGCAAAGAATCATGGTGTGGAATCTAACACTGGGTCCTATTTTCCAAAGCATTAATTTACTTTGTGATCTTGTGAGTTCTGTATAGGCTTTTAAATTTCTCTTGACCCATAGATAGTAACACTCAGTATGAAATTCCACTAAGTGTCTGATCAATATTGTTAACACTTGGCTTAAAAAGAGAGCTCTTCGGTCCCTTCAGAAGGTGGTTCTATTAAAGTATATCAACTGAAAAGCTTCTGCTTTGAAAATAATTTTGCTCTATGTTTTAATGGAGAATATTTGATATCCCAATTTTCTGATTTCCCTTCTAATTAATTGTTTTAGTGGTTATCAGATACACATTGCAGGAACGTTCATAATGGCAGAAAAACTAAAACAAACAAATAGAAACCTAAAGTCCACTGATAAGAGAGTGAGTAATTAAGTTGTTATCAACATAGTTGTGATAATATTCAACCAATGGAATATTATGCAACAGTTAAATGAATAAACTATTCCTATACATATGGATAAATAATTTACAAACTATATTGTATACAAAATATAAATTGCAGAAAGCAAAATACATTATCATACTTATAGAGCTCATTAACAAGCCAAACTAAGCCATATCATGCTTTATGTATTAACTATTATACATTATTTTTTTAAATACTAGTTTCTCTTGAGATTAATAGCATTAGTAAATTCCAGAGCTGAGATTCCTAATCAGCACTCTTGTCTTTTGTGAATGTAAATCTAGAATTCAATTCATCAAGTCCCCAGGTTTTGCATTTAAAATACTGTGGAAATTTGGAAAAGGTTCAGTTTACTCATACTCACTAAACAATCTTTAGAGCTTCAATAGTACTTGGTTAAGGGGATGAAGTATCCTAAAATGAAGGGACTAGATGGTATTAGTCTTACTACTTCAATTTGGGAAGTGAATAGACAATCATTTTTATGCAGTATTTCCATTTCTAGTCACTATGCATTTTGTCCATATTATATACCCATTAAGGATATTTGCTCAAAAACTAGGATTTTAGGGGCACCTGGATGGTTCAGTCAGTTAAGCATCCAACTCTTGATGTTGGCTCAGGTCATGATCTCAGGGTCCTGGGACTAAGCCCCATGTCAGGCTCCGCGCTCCCTCTCCCTTTGCCCCTCCTGCTGCTCACTATCTCTCTCTCTCTCAAAAAAAAAAAAAAAAAAAAAAAAACCTTCAGGATTTTAATTTTACAAAATCTTTTCTGTTGTTTACCAATTTAACAAGGAAAGTCATAAGACCATAAATGATATCATCACTGTACATGGCTAATCTTGCAAAAGCTTTGCACTTGAAAGCAGGCATGTATGAGATCAATTGTAATAAAAAAAAAACTCATTCTCAAATGGATGCCTTTAATAACTGCACCTAGATGGATGTCTTAATTGACTTCATAGGTAAAATCCTTTCATGATGTATATCAAATCATCATGTAGTACAATTAAAATATATTACAATGTTACTTGTCAACTAGTCCTCCATAAAGCTGGATAAAAACAATTGTACTTAAACAACTTGAAGCACGTTATAATATCTTAATGAGTTATATACAAGTAAAATTAACAGCCTTTTCTACATCTTCCTGAAACGTATTTCTATGAGTCCCAATCTTGCTGCAAAATACAAAGAATTTAGAAGAGCATAGTAAAAAAAATAGTCAAAATGATTCATTTTCATATGTGGTAAAAAGCATCTTTTTTAAAAAAAAAGCTCATTAAGGCAGGGATTAACAACAACTATCTTTTTTTGAAAGATTTATTATTTCTTTATTTATTTTAAAGAGAGAGAGCATGTGTGAGATTGGGAAAGGGCAGAGTGAGAGAGAGAGAAACTCAAGCTGACACCAATTTGATGCAGAGCCTGATATGGGGCTCAGTCTCACAAACCTGAGATCATAACCGGAGTTAAAACCAGGAGTTAGACACTTAACCAACTGCACCACCCAGGCACCCCATAACTATCTTTTGACTTTAACCCTAACCTGTTCCCTTTCAGCAAGACACATGGGTAGTTCTATGCTTTCTCAGCATCACTGTATTTTTGAACTCATGTCTCCTGCTAGGGCATTCTGATACTATAATCCAAGAGGCAGAACTCCCATGTCATCAATACAGCTGCCAGCTCAGAGAACTTGCTCTTGACATCTTGTTCATTGACTTAGGAAATCCCATTTCAAAAGATGAAGAATGACGTTCCCTTAATCTTGCCTCAGAAATCAGTCAGTTTTTGAGTTTCTCATTTTCATGTTACCAAAAATCTTTGGTTACACTGTCCTCATTTCTGAACCTAGAATAAACACTCATGCAAACCCAGCATCCTCAACCCATCTGTTTCACCTTTAAATTTCAGGAAGCCTTTTAGTACCTTTCAACTGAAAATAATGTATCCTAGATATGGTTAGGAAGAAGTAAAGAAAGGCTCAGGAAATTTCCCAATTAAGTTCAGCTTTATTATTTTGCTTAAATAACTGTAAAACATTTCACCAGAAGTTCAAGGAAACATCCTATATATTAAGTACCTCCTGAAGAAAAAATTATATCTCTACTTTAAAAAAAATAACATGCATCAGTAACACTGCTACATTAAATTACTTAAACTAATGATAACTAAGCTATACCAGGAACTTGCATGGGTTTCATTCATTCACTTATTCATTCATTTATTCACTTATTCAACAAATACCTCTTGAGTGTCTATTACATGGTACATGGCAGGTCCAGTCTCTGGGGAAATAGCACAGAATAAGTAGCAAGACCAGTATTCTCATTGATTTTACCGTCTAATCCAGCAAAGGTGGCAACAAATAAATAAATAATGAAGAAACTATTAGCAAGAATGTTCTAGGTATTGATATAAAATTGCCGGGAGGCTATACTAGATGGGGAAATCAAGGAAAATATTTCCAAGGAAGGGGAGGAAATGACTGGGAAAGAGCACTGGGAAACACGGAAGACATATTCACCTTTCCTACAGAGCCTGAGGCATGTCGGGTAGCAACAGAAAATTTTTTTTTCCTCCAAAAGCTTCCTGGGAAGGTAGTGTTATTGAACGACAGTCACATTTCAGTCAGGTTTTACAAGAAGGTAACGAGAAGAATCAGAAAACAGGCTAAGAGTATATGAATTTTACTGAGGAGATTCTGAGTTCCCGGGAGCACAGAGGAAAAGGTTGAAACTGTGAGATTGATAATTTCTTTTTTCTTAAAGAAAGGTTAATAAGGTTAACAAGGTTAATAAGTTATTTCTGTAGTACCTGTTTATCACCTTACCTGTCTTTCCTTTTGCAATACACCAGAAGATTATCAAAAAGAAAAAACACCCGTTCTTGAATATTTCCAGAAGAAATTTTCAGCAAGACGCCACACATTAGCATCTCAGTGCAGATGTCAGTGATCTTGGATCCCTAGGTTAAAAAAAAGAAAAAGAGAGAGAGAGATATAATGTCTGATTACTTAACAGAAACTTTTGTGTGTAATTCTTTTTCTCATTAAAAGTCTGTTTTTATTTCAAGATACAATATACGGACAGAATAAAAGTTGAAACACCATAAATATTTATACACTGGATGGAGGTCTCTTTTCCTCCCAGACTCCTCCTCATCAGTCTCAGCAGATACAACTGTGGTTAGGAGACTCTGGGTCTTCTTTTAGCTTTCTTACACATGCAGGCATACATAAGCATGGATGATACATGTTACCTATGCTCTTTTACAAGGAGATGATTTCAAACTGATGCATAAAATTCATGTCTCTAACACTTCTCTCCCCCTCCTCTCTTCCCCTGGTATGGGAAAAGAGCTCCACGGATATATCACAAAGTACATTAAATTCTCTAAATTTTTAACGGGTCTCAACTCATTTATCCACTCCTTGGATGGAGAGAAGAAAAAAGAAGAAATTAAAGAAAAAAAAAACTATTTAAAGAGAGCAACCTTCCATACAGCTTTAACCCAAGGTAAAAGTTAGCATAGGTACACTTGTTCCTTAAATAAGCCTTCACTGAGTGCATGCTAAGCTCAGATGACTAGTGACAAAACTAAGTCTTCACACAAGAACTAACCACTGAGAGGACACACAGATGGAAAGAACCTGAATCATGAACAGAGGAAAGCTGCCCAATGAAGCAGAGTACAAGCATTGGATGGTTGTGTGAGCTGATTAAAAGTCTGTCCTTTGAGCCATTATAAAAGTGGAAGTGTATTTGTTTCTACATCCTAAACTATCACAACTAATGCACTGAGTTAGACAAAACAAAAAACAAAACAAAAAAATTTTTCAGTAGATGGCTGATAAGCATGCTCTGTTTTCAATATGTCTGGTCCTTAAATCTAGGGATAAATATCTGATTCTTTTTCAACTCATGTTTTTATTTTTGTTTTTGATATTTAAAAATCAGACCACGAATTGTAAATTTCATATTTCCACAGTAATCATTGATACGGTTTATCTGATTATAAAAATTTAAATTACAGTGATAACTCATACATGTCAGTAAGAAATTTCCCAAATGGGAAGTTAAGAGAATGTGATTGTGCTGAGTATCTGCATTACAAACACATTTTATTTATTTTTTATTTTTTACTAACTTTATTTTTTTAAAGATCTTATTTATTTGTCAGAGAGAGAGAGAGACAGAGAGAGCACAAACAGGGGGAGCAACAGGCAGAGGGAGAAGCAGACTCAATCCCAGGACCCTGGGATCATGATCTGAGCCGAAGGCAGGGGCTTAAATGAGTGAGACACCCAGGCATCCCTACACACATATTTTATTTTTTGTTTTTATATTTAACTTAAATTTAAAAAAAAAAATAATTTTAATTCCAGGAGAGTTACCAAACAGTGTTATAGTAGTTTCAATTGTATAATATAGTGACTCAGCAAGTCCATACCTTATTCAGTGCCCATCACGATAAGTGTATTCTTAATCCCCCTCACCTCTTTCACGCTTCCCCCGGACTCACCTCCCCTCTGGTGACCATCCATTACAAAATACTTTAGATTTAAGACATTTCCCTTTTTCTCATCTTTCATCATAAAGGTGGACATATAACTAGAGATCTATCAAAAATTTATACAATTTCATATCCTTCCTCATGTGATAATTAAGTAAAAACTGTCATCAAATTCGAATATAAATCCCAATTTCAGTGGCAATGATTTCTTACTTAAGTACTATCCCTACCTCAGAAAAAAATTACGATAGAATACTATTAAAAATGGAAATAAGGAAACATCACATTGATTCTTGCACAAGGACCTATACAATGTTATGAAAGCGGTTTTATTGATAACAATTTTACGAAACGTACAAAATACATCACGTTACATTATTTCTCATGGTAGCCCAAAAAAGTAAAGCAAAGAAGCTAAGTTTTTATCTAATTAAATGGGAGCTGCAAGGGAGGAGCAAGATGGGGGAGGAGTAAAAGACTTAAATATCATCAGGTCCCAGGGGTTCAGCTAGAGAGTCATCAAACCATTCTGAATACCTACGAATTCAACCGGAGATCAAGGAGAAGACGACCAGTAATTCTAAGAAGAGAAAACAGACCACTTTCCAAAAGGTAGAACATGCAGAGAAGTGAATCTGAGGCAACAGATGGGAAGACAGACTGGGGGGAAAGGGCCAGCTCCCAGCAAGAGAGGGAGCAGCGGAGCACAAAAAAGGAACTTTTAGAAATCCACTCCACTGAGGGATGTCATTGTAGAGGCTAAGGGGTAGGGGGGTGGGGGTGGGGAGATCACTCGTGGGGATAGTATGGTCTCAGCACACACGGGGTCAAAAAAAAGACCAGGGGTGTCTGAGTGTGGCAAAGCTCCCAGGTATAGAGCAGGGAAAGCCGGCTGCAGAGACAGAGCCAAGGAGGGAGAACTAAGCTCAGGGTTACCTTAAACCATGATCCGAGGCATAGTTGGGCCACTACTCTCCCAGCAGGAACCCCACAAGGGGCAGATCAGGGGAGAACCCCCCTTCCTCCTCCAAGAGGAGCTGCGTAGGAGCACAGTGCCGGAATCAGCTGGGTTTGGAGACTCCAAATGGGGCCATTCCACAGAGATAGAAAAACTCAGTCACAGGATGGGTGAGCTTGGAGTGCAGCCAGAGACCAGGGAGACAGAGGGATTAACTGCTTTTCTCTGAGGGTACACTGAGCAGTAGGGCCCCCAAGCACTCAGCTCCTCCAGGGCCAGAAATTGAGAGGCCACCATCTTCATTCTGGTTCTCCAAATCTATACAGAAAGTGTTCAGGAAACAAAAGCTCCCGAAAGCAAACACAAGCAGATTACTTAGCCTGGCCCCTGGCAAGGGTGGTGCAGTTCCACCTCAGGCAAGGACATCTGAGAATCATGGCAACAGGCCCCTCCCCAGTAGATGTGCAAGAACATCTAGCCAAGAATAAGTCCCCTACTCAATAAGAACTGCAGAACTCCAGAGCTAGGGGAAAGCAACACATAGAATTCATGACTTTTTTACCATGATTCTTTAATCTTTGAAAGTTAACTTTTTAAATTTTTTTTTTCCTTATTCTATTTGTAAAAATTTCCTCCATCTTATTTTAACGTTTTTTTAACTATTTTATCTTATCAATACCTTTTTAAAAATCTTTTTAAATTTTCATTGTTATACTCATATTCTATCCCTTCATTGTATTTAACTTTATTTTTTGGATATATACAGGTTTTTTTTCTTTAAAATTTTGGAACACAGATTCTTCTAATAGATCAAAATATACCCTAAATCTAGCACATGTCTTTGTTCTAGTCTCCAGCCTGATCACATTCTTTCCTCTTTTTTCCTCCTTTTTTAAAGAATTTATCATTTCCTATTTTAGAATCTTTTTAAATTTTCAGCTTTACAGTCATATTCCATCCTTTCATCATGTTTACGTTATTTTGTCTGTTCTATTCACCAGTCTAATATATATAATTTTTTCTATTTTCCTTTTTTCCTCCTTTGTTTTCCTCCCAGTTTTGGGTCTCTTCTGACTTGGTTAGTATATAATTTTCTGGGATCACTGCCACCCTTTGTTCGAGAGAACATCTTTTTTATCTGGAAAAAATGACAAGGTGGAAAAACCACAAAAAAAAAGAGAGAGAGAGAGAGAGAGAGAGAGAGAGAACAAGAGGCAGTACCGGTGCCTAGGGATCTAATCGATACAAACATTAATAATATCTCAGAACTACAGTTCAGAATGATGATTATCAAGGTGCTAGTTTGGCTTGAAAAAAGCATGGAAGACCCTAGAGAATCCCTTTCTGGAGAAAAAAATCCCTTTCTGGAGGAATACAAGAATGAAAATCTAAGTTGAAATCGAAAAAAAGATTTTAATGAGGTGTAATAAAAAAATGGAGGCTCTTACTTCTAGGATAAATGAGGCAAAAGAGAGAATTGAGTGATTTAGAAGACCAAATGATGGAGAATAAAGAAGCTGAGAAAGAGACAAACAACTACTGAACCACAAGGGCAGAATTTGAGAGATAAATGATACCGTAAGATGAAATAATATTGGGATAATTGGGATCCCAGAAGAAGAAAGAAAGAGAGAGGCAGAAGGTATTTTGGAACAAATTATAGCAGAGAATTAATTTCCCTAACTGGGTAAAGGGAACAAGCACCAAAATCCAGGAGGCACAGAGAACCCCCCTCAAAATCAATAAAAATAGGGGGGAAGGGAGTCGGGAGAGGGGGGTGGGGTTATGGACATTGGGGAGGGTATGTGCTATGGGGAGTGCTGTGAAGTGTGTAAACCTGGTGAATCACAGACCCGTACCCCTGGGGATAAAAATATATGTTTATAAAAAGATAAAAATAAATTTAAAAAAATCAATAAAAATAGGCCCACACCCTATCATCTAATAGTAAAACTTACAATTCCCAGTGACAAAGAGAAAATCCTGAAAGCAGCCCAGGACAAGAGGTCTGTAAACTCCAACAGTAAAAATATTAGATTGGAAGCAGACCAAGCTACAGAGATCATGCCAAAAGGACTGGCATGATATAATCAGAGTAAAGTAATGAGGAAAATATGCAATGAAGAATACTATATCCAGTTAGGCTGTCACTGAAAATAGAAGGAGAGATAAAAAGCTTCCAGGACAAAGACTAAAAGAATTTGCAATCACCAAACCAGCCCTACAGGAAATATTGAAAGGGGTCTTCTAATCAAAGACAGAGCCTAAAAGTAACAGACCAGAAAGGAACAAAGACAACATACAGTAACCGTAACCTTACAGGCAATAGTAGGGCACTAAATGTAGAGCTTTCAATAGTTACTCTGAATGTAAGTAGGCTAAATGCCCCAGTCAAAAGACACAGGGTATCAGAATGGATTTAAAAAAAGAAAAGAACAAGAATGAAAAGACCCATCGATATGCTGTCTGCAAGAAACTCATTTGAGACCTAAAGACACCTCCAGATTTAAAGTCAGGGGGTGTAAAACAAGTTACCATGCTAATGGACATCAAAAGAAAGCTGGCATAGCAATCCCTACATCAGATAAATTAGATTTTAAGCCAAAGACTATAGTAAGGGATGATGAAGGACACTATATCATACTTACAAGGTCTGTCCAAAAAGATCTAACAATTTTAAATATCTATGCCCCTAACATGGGAGCAGCCAATTATATACACCAATTAATAACAAAATCAAAGAAACATATCGATAATAATACAATAATAGTAGGCAACTTTAACAACCCCTCACTGAAATAGACAGATCATCTAAGGAAAAGATCAACAAGGAAATGAAGCCTTTAAATGACACATTGGACCCTATGGAAATCACAGTTATATTTAGAACATTCCATCCCAGAATAACAGATTACACATACTTCTCTAGTGCACATGGAACATTCTGTAGAATAGATCACATCCTGGACCACAAATCAGGTCTCAACTGGCATCAAAAGATTGGGATCATTCCCCACATATTTTCAGGCCACAATTCTTTGAAACTAGAACTCAACTACAAGAGGAAAGTTGGAAAAAAACTCAAATACATAGAGGCTAAAGAGAATAATGCTAAAGAATGAATGGGTCAACCAGGAAATTAAAAAATTTAAAAAAATTATGGAAATAAATGAAAATGAAAACACAACTGTTCTAAATCTTTGGGAAACAGCAAAGGGAGTCCTGATAGGAAAGTATATAGTAATACAACCCTTCTCAAGAAACAAGAAAGGTCTCAAGGACACAACCTAACCCTACACCTAAAGGAGCTGGAGAAAGAACAGTAAAGAAAGCCTAAACCCAGCAGGAGAAGAGAAATCATAAAGATCTGAGCAGAAATCAATGAAATGGAAACAAACAAACAAAAAAAAAACCCAAAAACAAACAACAACAAAAAAACAAAAGAGTAGAACATGTCAACAAAACTAGGAGCTGGTTCTTTGAAAGAACTAATAAGATTGATAAACTCCTGGCCAGACTTATCAAAAAGAAAAGAGAAAGGACCCAGATAAATAAAAACACGAATGAAAGAGGAGAGATCACAACCAACACCAAAGAAATACAAACAAATATAAGAACATATTATGAGCAACTATTCACCAGCAAATTTGACAATCTGGAAGAAATGGATGAATTCCTAGAGACATATAAACTACCACAACTAAACCAGGAAGAAACAGAAAACCTGAACATACCCATAACCAGTAAGGAGACTGAAGCAGTCATTTAAAAGAAAAAAATCTCCTAGCTAACAAAAGCCCAGGGCCAGATGGCTTCTAAGGATGTCTACCAAGCATTTAAAGAATTAACACCTATTCTCCTGAAACTATTCCAAAAAACAGAAATGGAAGGAAAACTTCCAAACTCATTTTATGAAACCAGCATTACCTTGATCCCAAAATCAGACAGAGACCCCATCAAAAAGAATTATAGACCAATATCCTTGATGAACATGGATGCAAAATATCTCACCAAAATACTAGCCAATAGGATCCAACAGTACATTAAAAGGATTATTCACCACAACCACGTGGGATTTATTCTTCGGCTGCAAGGTTGGTTCAACATCTGCAAATCAATCAATGTGATACATTAATAAAAGAAAGAACATGAACCATATGATACTTTTAATAGATGCTGAAAAAGCATCTGACAAAGTACAGCATCCTCTCTTGATCATAACTCTCCACAGTGTAGGGATAGAGGGTACATACCTCAATATCATCAAAGCCATCTATGAAAAACTCACAGCAAATATCCATTCTCAATATCCGTTCTCAGAGAAAAACAGAACTTTTTCTCTAAGGTCAGGAACACAGAAGGGATGTCCACTATCACCACTGCTATTAAACATAATACCAGAAGTACTAACCTCAATAATCAGACAGGAAAAAGAAATTAAAGGCATCCTAATAGGTAAAGAAGAAGTGAAACTCTTGAGTCTTTGCAGATAGGATACTTTATGTGGAAAACCCAAAAGACTCCACTCCAAAACTGCTAGAACTCACACAGGAATTCAGTAAAATGTAGGGATATAAAATCAGTGCACAGAAATCAGTTGCATTTCTATACACCAACAACAGGACAGAAGAAAGAGAAATTAAAGGGTTGATCCCATTTACAATTGCACCCAAAACCATAAGACACCTAGGAATAAACCTAACCAAAGAGGCAAGGAATCTGTGCTCAGAAAACTATAATGTATTCATGAAAGAAATTGAGGAAGACAAAAAGAAATTGAAAAGTGTTCCATGCTCATAGGTTGGAAAAACAAATATTGTGAATATGTCTATGCTACCTACCTATAGCAATCTACACATTTAATGCAATTTCTATCAAAATACCATCAATTTTTTTTCAAAGAAATGGAATAAATAATCTTAAAATTTATATGGAACCAGAAAAAACCCCAAATAGCTAGAGGAATGTTGAAAAGAAAACTGAAGTTGGCAGAATCACAATTCCGGACTTCAAGCTCTATTACAAACCTATAATCATCAAGACAGTATGGGACTGGCACAAAAACAGACACATAGGTCAATGGAACAAAATAGAGAGCCCAGAAATGGATCCTCAACTCTATGGTCAACTAATCTTTGACAAGGCAGGAAACAACGTCTAATGGAAAAAAGACAGTCTCTTCAACAAATGGTGTTGGGGAAATTGGACTGCCACATGCAGAGGGATGAAGCTGGACCATTTACTTACACCACACATAAAAATAGACTCAAAATGGATGGAATACTTCATTGTGAGACAGAAATCCATCAAAATCTTTGAGAAGAACACAGGTAGCAAAACCTCTTCAACCTCAGCCGCAGCAACTTCTTCCTAGAAACATCAGAAAAGGCAAGGCAAGTGAGGGCAAAAATGAACTATTGGGATTTCATCAAGATCAAAAGCTTTTGCACAGCAAAGGAAACAGTCAACAAAACCAGAAGACAACTGACAGAATGGGAGAAGATATCTGAAAATGACATATCTGATAAAGGACTAGTACCTAAAATCTATAAAGAACTTACCAAACTCAACACCCAAAGAACAAATAATCCAATCAAGAAATGGGCAGAAGACATGAACAGACATTTCTGCAAAGACGACATCCAGATGGCCATCAGACACATGAAAAAGAACTCAACATCGCTCGGCATCAGGGACATACAAATCAAAACCACAGTAAGATACCATACCATACCAATGAGAATGGCTAAAATTAACAAGTCAGGAAACAATAGATGTTGAAGAGGATGGGGAGAAAGGGGAACCCTCCTACACTGTTGGTGGGAATGCAAGTTGGTGCAGCTACTCTGGAAAACAGTATAGAGGTTCCTCAAAAGGTTTAAAATAGAGCTACCCTATGACTTAGCACTCTCACTCCTGGCTATTTACCTTAACGATACAAATGTAGTAATCTGAAGGGGTACATGCACCCAAATGTCTATAGCAGTAATGTCCACAATAGCCAAACTATGGAAAGATCTGCAAGATCCCTGAAGATCTCTTCTGAACCTTCTCCAGTTTGTGAGGGTCTCCCTCAATACGGAACATCTCCAGAAGTGAACACGACCACCCAGATGCAAGCTGCCGAATAAATCATGTAGTCATATCAGTATTTCTCCAGACCCCTACAATATATATCTTGATTCTATAAGATTGGATTAACACATTTATGGCAATCCCATCTTACAGCTAATTCCAAGTGCTCCATTAGTCAACAACGCCTCTGGATCATTTTCCTCTATTGTATGCTTAAATAGTTTGACTTTTGATTTAATCTAGATTGGTATCATAGCCCTTACTAATATTACAAATACATTATGTTTGGGGGCACCTGAGTGGCTCAGTTGGTTAACTGTCTCTTTTCAGCTCAGGTCATGATCCCAAGGTCCTGGAATGGAGCCCTGGGTCAGGTTCAGCCTGCCTCTCCCTGTCCCTGTCCCTCCACTTGTGCTCTCTTTCTCTTTCAAATAAATACAATTTTTAAAAAATCTTTAAAAACTACATTATGTTTAAGTCATTACCATAAGTTCCCATTAGCTCCTAGCTCCTGATCAAAAACCAGAATAATATTAATTGACCTCTGTGAGGTAAAACACTTCTTTTCAAAAACAGCCCAAAGCATCTGTTTAATAATCTATTAATGAAACTTTGTGGGGTAATGACATCGAGCCCAACAATCTTGTTATCTTTTAAAGTATATCTCACAATATAAACATAACATCACTCCTATTATATTTTACTAAATAATACCGAGACGTTTCTATCCCTGTAATGATATGTCTTTAATATTTAACAGCAAGCTTTAAGAATCAGTACATTAGGTACCTTTACCATCTTCTACCAGAGTAGAATAGTAATAGTATTAGATAATAGTAATCTACTATTATCACATGAAATGGCCATTAAATAATTCCCAGAGGATGGCTTATGCACTTAAAGGAATCTTTGTTGAACCTACACATTTGTCTAAAAAAACTCCTTCTAAATGAATGGCCTATAGCATTTCTCTTTATACCATGTGTATAAGCTGTAAATGGTCAAGAAGAACCATTGTGCCCTTGATTTACCATGATTGAATCTGTGCATTATTACTAGGACAATGGCAACTAGAAATCAGTAAGAATCTCTTAACTACAGAGACGTACAATGTTAGAAATATTAAAAATTTGACCAAGTGTATATACCGTCTTCTGTATAGTCATGATATATGCCTCTCACTTCAAATCCATCCCATGTACAAGTAGACACTTAATAAGCATCTCTTTTTAAATAATGTTGTGTTATTTTCCCCTTGCTTACATGATAAATCTACCTTTCTCTGTAGCTAAAACAAAGGAAAACAAAACAAAACCCTCATGACTTTATCTTTAAAGTAAATAAAATGTATGATATTTCGAAATTACATGCAATTTTTTTTCATTTACCTAGAAATCCCAGGAGAGCTTCTGGGGTTAGAAATAAAGAAGTCAAGCTACAAAATTCACGGAAGGAATTGAAATATAGTATGGCGATGAACATCAGATTACTAGGTAAGAGTCAGGAGCACTAAAGTCTATCAAGATGACAATGTCAGGCAAGTGAACTAGAATATAAAAAATGTGGAAGCAGTAAAACAAGCCAGGCAGATCATCAGAAGACAGCAAAGCCTCTAGGGCCATGGGTCTCAAAGTTTAGAGTTTGGGAGACACACCTGATATGCTTCTTCAAATTCCCAGGTTCCCTGGTCCTACCTTTGGAGATTGAAACTGAGTAAAGCTGGGGTAGGTCCCACGTCATTCCAGTAAATGCTGATGCATGTGGAACACTCTTAAGTAAAATTGCCTTGGAGGCTTTGAGTACCTGAATCCAGGTGCTCAAGTGCATCCTATGGCAATCCTGCTGACAGGGAGATAGAGGTGAGCACAGGTCTCTGCGTGAGGTAGTCCTGACTGCTTCCTAGTTCCAGGGCAGATAGGCATTGATCGTGTTACCATGGTCGCAAATATACCACATGGTCACCTCTGGTATATTTCATCACTGGTGAATATTCAATTATACCTAAGTAATGTTACATAACCTAGTTAGTGTTTTATCTTCATTTTGAAAATTGATGCTAATTTTTAAATCTAGAAATCTGTTCTTTGGCAATTCCATATTTAGTCATTGAACAATCATATATGATAAACACTTTTCTCTAGATGAATACTAAAGTCAGGGTTTTAACATTTCTATAACATGCCGAACAATGTGTTAAACATTTTTTCCTGAATTAGAGATTTCCTAAATCTCTAGCAAGTTGGCTTCTCTGTAAAGTTTTAGGAAGCAAGAGGGAGAGAGGGAGATGGGAGAGAGGGAGAAAAGGAGGAAGGAAGGAAGGAAGAAAGGAAGGAAGGAAGGAAGGAAGGAAGGAAGGAAGGAAGGAAGGAAGAAATATGGAGGGAGGACAGGAGGAAGGAAGATAAAAGGGAAAGATGTTTGGTTAGATCAGTTTTGTACAGTCTTTCATGGGTCACCACGTAGATGTTGAAGGCGGAAACAAATAAACAAACAAACAAACAAAAAAGTAAGAGGGGGTGCCTGGGTGGCTCAGTGGGTTAAAGCCTCTGCCTTCAGCTCAGGTCATGATCCCAGGGTCCTGGGATACAGTGCAGCATCAGGCTCTTTGCTCAGCAGGGAGCCTGCTTCCTCCTCTCTCTCTGCCTGCCTAGTTGTGATTTCTCTCTGTCAAATAAATAAAATATTTTAAAAAAAGCAAGAGGGCTTGTATAAATCATTAATTTGGACTATCCGAAAGCTATTGCCCATAATGTAATATGTATATGTACATATTCAATACAGAATTTTTTTTTAAAGATTTTACTTATTTATTTGACACAGACAGAGAGAGATCACAAGCTGGCAGAGAGGCAAGCAGAGAGAGAGAGGGGAAGCAGGCTTCTTGCTAAGCAGAGCCCAATGTGGGGCTCGATCCCACGACCCTGAGACCATGACCTGAGCCGAAGGCAGAGGCTTTAACCCACTGAGCCACCTAGGCGCCCCAGTACAGATATTTTTAAATAATGTTTATCTATATGATTCAGACTTTTGCTGTCTCAGCAATCCCTTAAAAAATAACCAAAATAATGTACTTTTTTCATCTAGATGATTTATCCTTTTTAACATGCATTTCCCTTTAAGAAGCAACATTTATCATGTAAAATCACACCTGTGATGAATTATATATATAGAACTAAATACAGCAAAGCCCCAGCAAGACGTTCCATGGATGGTTCTCATCCTGACCACTTTTATTTATTTTTTCTTTTTTTCTGACCACTTTTATTAAATCAGGAAAGGGAGGCTGAGTGGCCGTTCAAGGGGAGAAGGAACCACCCATTAATAACTGCACCATGGGTGGGAATCTACTCATCTAGTGCCTCTCCTTCCAAAAGCTTCTCTTTCTAGTCCAGTCTGTGGAAACCCATCTCATCCCTCCTCCTTCACCTTGGTCCCAGCAGGTGCAAAGGCTTGGGACTTGACCCCTGTTCCAGATTCTAGTGGAAGAAACAGATATGAAAGCATAGAATTAAATGCAGTGTGATCACTGCAGTAACAGAGTAGCAACAAAATGAGAGCTGGCCTGAATTAACACTCTTAGAGATAACTGTGTGTGTGTGATTATTTATCATTAACTATATAGTTCATTCCATGTCGTGGTTTCAGGTTTCAATCACTCTTTAGGGATTTTCTTTGTCAGACAAAGTACACCATTTCAGTATCACCTTCTGATAGGGTGAAAAGATCAGTATGAAATGGATAGAGCAAACCATGACTTCAGTCACTAAAGCCAGGACCCAGAGGCAGTCCATGTTGGCAACACTCCTCACCAAAGGCTCCTCTTCCCACTGTGGGTGTCTCATGGTCAAGATCCAGCCAGAAAATGGTGACAATTCAGAATCTAATTTGTTAAGAAGCTGAATAATTTTGATTCTATGAATTGGAGGTATAATCAGGTGTGAATTATATAGTCAGCATACATGAAAGACTAGTAAATTCAAAGTGCCATTACAGAATTGAATGTAATTTAATTTAATGTGGAATATGATGAATTTCCATAGGTGGACACAAGTTAGGTGACAAAGTATGCTTTCAGAAAATGACAACACCCAGAAAAGACAGTCAGGAGCGTGTGGATTTATTTTATGGCCCCTTTTCTAATTTCCAGTGTGTCTTCAAACATTAAAATGATTTATGAAGCACTGAAACAATAGAACAAAGCCCCACCTCTGAAAAAGACCCAATGAAAATACTATTGCTAAACCACATCTGGATTATTTGAAAGGTAAATCTTTTTGTGTTAAGTTCTCTTAATATGTTATGGAAGGGTTCATTACTGATTCTTTGCAGCTATGAGGAGGCAAAAAATCACTATAATAGGAAACTAGTCACTAATTATCTGACCCCACTGTCAGCGCTCCCTGCTTAACACCAGAGTCTACCCCATTCATCTTGTCAACTCAATGTTGAATGTCAATACTGGAAAAACGCAGACTGCAGAGAGAAGGCATAATCTTGGCAAAGGAGGAGGATGACAGGAGGCCCTGAAACTTCCCCCAATCATATACAAAGCACTGACAGATGAAGATCTAACAAGAGCTAGACCCACTCACTGTGGAAGAAAAGAAAACTGACAAAAATGACAACTAGGTGGGCGTCTCATAAGAGAATGATTTCAGTATCAAAGGAGTGTCTCGAGAAAATGAATGAAGCATTTGAATATTCTTTCAAAAAACCTTTTAAAACTACTAGAAAAGTTAAACATGAAATGAAGAATATCACATCATTTTATCATAGAATATCATAAAATGTATGTCCCACAGCAAGATTCAGGATTTGGTTCACTCTTTTTGAGATTCAATTTATTAACTGATGTTTTAACCTAGATTCTGTCATCTATTACATAAGACTAATAACATAAATGTTTGTTTTATCGAAATGAAGTCCCAATCAAGCTTCCCCCCTCCCACTTAGGAAATTCTGCTCCCTTTCTACATAGATTGACTTTCAATGGCCTTCTTCCCAAACCAACTATCCTTAAGTAACAAGGGCCATCTATAAATCAATTCTGTCTCAAGGCAGTAGACAAATTTGTATCTACCAAATCACCTTGTAGAAAAGAAAAAAAAAATTCTCATCACAACGTCTGTTAGACTCATAAAGTAAGAGAACATGACTTGAAGTCAATATACTGTCAGACACAATCATATATAAAAAGCAGGAAATGGATGTTAAAACGGTTTTGTGCCATTATATTTCTCCACGCAGAAAGCCAAGAGGTGTCAAATTTCTATTCTGTTTCTATTTCATAAAATGCAGTAACTATTTTGATCTTATTTTTTCCAGCACCTTCATATATTAATAATTCTCCCTCTTATCTTTTAATATGATTGTTTTCAGATTTGAGAGATCTATTCCAAACAGGGCTATCACAGATATAAAGCTGAATTACCAAGTGATATAATGCTTTTTGATTCTCCCTTGTCGACAGAGTTCATTAGGACTCCAAAGATTAGAGTTACCATTACAATACTATCAATCAGCCAAAAAGCAGACCAAGACGGCGACTGGTCCTGCTCTATGAAATGAATCAGTGACTCTGACTAATGAACTTCCTTTCCAAGCACACTGATCACTGCCCTACAATTACCTTTGGTAGAATATCCTGTGCAATGCTCTGAATGTTGGAGAAGACATAAAACTGAGATATCATAAATTACTAATAAAAGGCAGAACTTCAAATATGAGCAATTAAACTACAGATCTTCTATAATGGCAGTCACTATGTAAATGATGACAAACACCTAATTTCTATAGTAAATTTACTTCTAAATGGCAAGCAATCAACATAATCTAAAGAATTAGCTTAATTTTTTTCTGAGTAGATACAATATTACACGGTGACAAGGAATATAGGTTTAAACTCTGCCATCCATTAGCTGTAAGCACTTGGGGTAAATCATATGGGCCCTCACTTTTTAAATCTGTGTAATGGGGATTATAATACCTCAGCCAACTGTTAAGGGCTCATCAAGATTGCATACAATGGAAGATCAGCCTTTCCTCAAAAGGAAAGTGGCTGACTGGCCAACAAGGACCTCTGTCCTCCCCTAGGCAAGACTACAGGAATCTTAGATTTTGATCTTGAATCTTGAGTGATGTAATAGAACGGTAGAAAACATTATTAGAGTCTATCCATTTTACTCAGGGCACTGATGAACCTACCTACCAGTTTTGGCTGCCTAGACACCCTTGAGAGTGTAGCTTTTCTACTGATTCTGTGAGCTACTCCATATCTTTTTAAATTAATTTTTCTTTTAGTTTCTGTGACTTGGAGGTATCTAACCTTAAGTGAAGTGATATAATACCTTCAGTAGTCAGGAGCTTGTATTAGAGAAATAGGAATTTTTCAACGGTAAAAATCCTACCATTGAACCAGAGCTTTAAAATACTTCTCATTTGCATAGGATTTTACAGTATTCAAAGCACTTCCACTTATTTCGTTTGACTCCTGTAATAATCCACATAGTATGTGGGAGAGGTCTGATATATCATCCCCAAAGTAAGGGTTAGAGTCCGGACTAGACAAAATCATGTTTCACCTCTGTGTCATCTAATTTGGGACCACAGATTTCAATCACTTGTTTACCTAAATTCAACATAAAGGAATGTAAAGATAATTTATAGCACAAAATATTAGACAGGCAAGATACCAGACAGATTTTACTACAAAAAGCCTTCATCTGATTAAAGAGAAAATAAGACTGGATAATTAAGTGACTTACATGAAATAAATAATCCACCTAAGGTGAAAACAATGCTAATTCATGCTGTATCAGATTCAGATCCCATTCAAGAAATTTTATAGTTACTGGAGCGAGGGTGTCATCCCTCAGGTGGTCCTCAAGGGTCTGCAGGAGCTTGGGGAAGGAACTAGACAGGGAGTTGTTTCCCAGCCTTCTTAGCTCAAGACTTCTCACCTCAAAGGCTTTGTAAGAAACTGTCCGTTCTTGGCCAGCATGCCACCTGACATCTGCCCTTGGCCATGTCCTAACCCCATGAGAGCTACTTTAAACATACACAAAGCTGTCTGCAAGCTGAGCAGTAATCTTTGTTTGCAATTCAGAGAAATCTCTGTAACTATCATCCTTCCCTCCCAGGGCCTGCATTCATCCTGTAAGACTACCCCTCTCTCCTGGACAAATCGGGAGTCCTATCAGCAGTTTCTCCAAAGCTTCCAGGAACAGACCAGGTGTGAGTATTATAAGAGCTTTCCCCCTCTCTCCAACCTGGTGGACTGAGATGAGGAGTCATGTTCTTATCAAAAGTTGCCAACCAGTTATCTGGGCCTTCCTCCAAGCTCCGTTCCCTCAATGTCCCAAAACCCCCCAAAGTAGCCTGGCTGTGTCTTATGCAATTATATTCAAATCCTACTCAAATAGAATCTGCGTCGCTGCCCTTTTTTGGGACCTGACACTCATATGATCTCCTCTGTGCCTGCTGGGACTGTAGTTATATCTAATTTCCTGCAGCCAGTTTTCTCTGTCCCGATGCTGCATTTTCCTCTTGCACTTCAACTGTTGGTTGTAAACAGAGAGCGCTGGTGAGATTGAGGCACCCCCTGTTAGGGGCTGTAAGTAACGGAACATGATCCACACACATTCTTCCTCTGAGTAACTGCCATGCCCAGAGCAAGAAATATCAACTTTATAAAGAATCTCTTAATTCTGCAGTAGATACAATTTTTTTTTAGAATATACATGAGGAGGAACAAAATTATGACAGATTCCATTCCCCTAGAGTACCGAGAAGAACCTGTGAGGTTTTGTTTTGGGAAAAGGCTTGGCAAATATCAATGAGAAACCCTGCAATTTAAAGCATGTTCAGTTTTTCTTCCAATGCTCGTGTGACAACAGAACGACAAAAGCAAACTTCAGTCCATTTTTCTCAACCCAGCAGGACAACCGCTCCCCAAGAAAGGAATTATCATCATGAATCAACTGCAAAACACACAACCATTTTAACTGACTGAAATAATTAGCATTCATGCTGAAATGGGAGGTCCCCCTGGACACTTGAAATGAAAGAATATAGATGAAGAGAAAACTTCCATCCCAGCTGGATTTGAAAAGTTTCATGGTGATGGGTGGATAAACTGGGGAATTCCCGGAGGTCAACGTTTGAGGTTCCTTTGCAAATCTGAATGGATATAATTTTTGAATGGATTTAATTTTAGATCAAAACGGAAACTAACATATTGAAGATATGAAACAAATCAGTCAATTATAAGGTCCTAAATATAGAAAGCAATTCACTCTAATTTGTGTGAAAACATTATTTGGTTGGAAACATTTTAAATCTTCTCTATCCCTTTAAAAAATGTCTTAATTGCTTTACTTTATAAAACTAAATGTTCCCAGTTGAAAGCTCATCTCTTCTCAATTAAGTCAATTTAAAGACAAAATTTCAGTTTATGCTTTATATAGCACTAAAATAACATAGGGCTCCAACCCCATGAAATAACAGGGATTCAAAGTTACCATGGATGAAAACATATAACAGAGTCTGAATATCACTCTTTGTTTGCTTCTTTTATCATTTTAAAAAATCTTTCTTTAATGAGTCATAAATCCGTAAGACTTTTCATCTTGAATGGACCTTGAAAATCACATCATAAGAGAGTTTCTTCATTTAGAAATGATGAAATAATTGCAAAGAAATGCAGTTTAAGAGATTAAGTGACCTTAACATGATGAAATTCATCATCAAACACCTAATTTAGAATCTGAAAATAACAGTATCATAGAACACATACCGGGCGTTACTCCCCTTCCTTACTCTCTCCAGGTTTCAGGCTATGTACTTATTGACCAAAGGAAGGCAGGGAAAAGGATAATCAAGATGCACAAATACTGAAATACCAAAGCTTATAACCCACACAACATCAGAAGGCTCTATGACAAAGCTTTCAGGTTGACGTTAAGTCAATTAACTTGCCACTCTAAAGAGATTTAAAAATAATAATGACAGCACTTTGCAGAAATGGTTATAGCCCTCTGGCATTATCTGGGAAAATGACCATTTATGGCTCCATCCAATGTCAACAATTCTACATGCAGCATAAGACATAACACAACTATTTTAAGCTCCACTGTTGAGTAGAGTAAATGTACCTCCCAGCCTTCAATGTGAGACTGCCATTCCTCTAAACTTCTAACTTCTCTATCTGCCTCTTGGCCTCGTTTATGTTGGGGTAGACAGCTTTCATGGCTTGGAGGGCTTCCATTACTGCTGCGTAGACACTGTGTTTCCTTGGAGTCCGCTTCAGCAACTCCTGTTTATACACACACAAAAAAAAACAAATCGCCTTTTGATCTTCAGCTTTCTGGTACAGCAGGTTCAGAATGACCAGGAAATGAGAACTGCAGAGATCGTGAGAGCCACCTTCAGAAGGGACATCACAAACTCCACTGAAATTCAGATCAATGAATGTACGTTACCCTGACACACATTTTGCAGCTCCTTTAATTTTTTGGCCTTAAAATTATTTTGTTTTAAAAACTAAATTAGATTTCTCCTTTTCAATTGTCAAGTATCTCACCTGCAGCATGTAATTTGTTTTTAAGATTGACCTCTGCTCCAACAGAAATAAATAATAGAAATAAATGCTCTTTAAGGGCTTCATCCCCCCATTGCAAACAGTTTATCAAAATATTTTTTCCAACCCCGCACGGTGTTGTCCCCAGAGGAACCGTATGAAACACAACAATGTACATCTCACTGTATTTCCAGTGATGTTTCAGCATCCTTACATACGTTAGCGCCCCTTATAAACACAGCCACCCCTTTCCCTAGCCCTGTGTTGAGGAACCCTAAGAAATTCATGACTGCTTAACACACTGTTATTTCCTTGTCTAAGAGGACTGTACAGATCATGAACTGTCTTCATAATAGCAGAGGTGGGTTGTCACTTTAGACTGGCTTATGAAAGCCAACTCTCTCTCCATGCGTCTACAAAGAATATCTTCTAAATGAGCTCCCACAGATCTCCCTGATGATGAAAACTGTGCCAGCATATCCAAGTACCCAAATAATACCACGACCAAATCTGTAAACTTTTACCTGTCTTCCCAAGGGTGACTGTTATTATCCCCCATTTTATGGAGATGGTAAATGACAAAAGCGATAAAATCAATTTCTTAAAGTCATTCAGGTAATTAGAGATCACTTAGTACCAGAGCAGGTATTATAAAAGCCAGGTTTCCTACCAGACTATGCTGCAGGATCATCTAAACACCAACACTCTTCGGATTTGACTGGCATGGCTTGACACAATTCAGTCAATAAACTAGATCAAGGGGATCAAAGAGTCAACTGTGCTGAGAACAGACCGGATTCACTAAGACAATGAAGCTTTAACACCTCCTAAAAAGCTCTAAAATTTTAGTGGCATAGAAGCCTCTTCTGGCTGTGGCAGAGAAAAGGGATCAGTAAATCCTCTTCCTAAAAAAAAACAACTGTAAACTCAGCAAAATTGTCAAAAATATCAACTTCAGGGCTCTGGAAATCAACTAAAGTCAAACAAAAAAAAAAACAGAAGTGTTTTTTCATGAAAAACTGTGGAAATTTCTGGTAAGAAAGGTGGGAGTCTATAGCATTCTCACAAGAGCTTCTTCCACCTTCCCCCTGCCTCCTTGTGCTTCCGCCCTCCTCAGCTCGCCCTGCACAGTGGCCCTATCAAAATGGTGCTTCCACAGTGGCTCTCCTGCAGTGGCCCCATCACACGGGCCCTGACATAGTGATAGACCCTGAAAACCTGCTTTCAGGTGGGGCTGCAGAAAGTAAATATCTCACTCCTGAGGGTGTTGTCAATAAAGTTAGCACACTATATAAGAAAAATGGAGAATGCCCACAATTCCTTTGGCCTGAGATTATAGTCCTCTTCGGAGCACATATCAGGCTGTGCATCTGTAGAAAAGACCCAAGGGGGAAGTGGTGTCCCCATGGAAAGGAAAACCTAGATCTGACTTGAAAACTGCCTACCCTCTGAATGTCTCCCCCACCCCCCCTAAAGTAACACATAGATCCATAAACAAGATGATTAACGATGTTTGGTCACCTCTGACAAACCACAGACAGAACTAAGTTAAGCAGTTACTGGAGTGACCCCTAAAAAGAGAGGCTAAATTAAAAAACAAAAAATTGAGTAGAGAGAGCAGTTGCACATACAAGAGTCACAGGTTCTTAAATCAAGTCCAGGAAAGTTACAAAAAGACAAAACAGAACAACACAAACAAAAAACAACAACCAACTTCAGGAAATAGACTTGATAAATTAAGATGAATATTGTTCTTAGAGCAATCACCCCCCCAAAAAAATAGTTCAAAAAAATCAACAGAGGAAATAAAACAGTACACTAAGGAAGGTAAAGGAGGAACAGAGGGGCAACAACAAAAACACATACAGAAAAAACAATAAAATGGTACCTGTCAATACAACAATACCAATAATTCAGTTAAAGATCAATGAATGGAACACTCCAATCAAAAGTCAGAGATGATCAGGCTGGATAAAAAAATCAAGATCCATAATGATGTACTGTAGTTGGCTAATTGAATTTAAATAAAGTAAAATAAAAAAAAAATAGGCAAGATCCAACTATATACTGTCTCCCAGAGACATGTTTTAGATTCAAAGACCTAAATAGTTTGTAAGGAAAATACTGGAAAAAGATACACAAACAGTACAAGAAGTGCCATGGCTATAATAATATCAGCCAAAACAGACTTTAAGAAATATCCCTAGGGACAAAGAAAAACATTTTATGATCAATAGAAATACAAATACAAGCACTTTCAATGAATATATATTTAACAACAGAGCCCCAAAACATATAAAACAAAACTGACATAATTGAAAGGCAAGACAGACAATTTAACAATTATACCTATAGATTTCAATATCCTACCCTCAATAACTGACAGAATACCTAGAGGAAAAGAGAAAGAAGAGAACAACAACACTATGAACAAAACTGACCTAACATTTATAGAACATTCCACCCAACAGTTACAGAATATGCATAGTTTTTAAGCACACATGGAGCATACAGAGAGGGGGAAAAAACAAAAAAACAAAAAACTCCAGGACAGACCATATGCTAAACCATAAAAATGTCTTAATGAATTTAAAAAGATTTAAATGATTTAATTATGTTCTCTGACCAAAATGGAATTAAATTTAAAAAGTCAACTACAGGAAGAAATCTGGAAAATTCCAACCTTGGGAAATAAAGTAACGGAATGTTAAAACTCATCATTCTAAGATTTTACCCTACTGACAAGCTCAAAAGTCAACCGGCCAGAGATTTCTGGATGCTGGAAAAACACATGAAACTCCTAGGCCAGAGCTACAGGAATTTTTTTTTTTCCTGAAAGCAATAGCAGTAGCCAGAGTATCATTATTTTGGGGCCATTTTGCCAAGGCTCAGTTCCCAAATCGCAACACAAGAAAGACCAGGTGGCCCATGCACATGGATACCAGGAAAGGAGACGTGAGTCTAAGAACCATGCATCTTTCATGAGGGCAGCAGGCGTGACTGCCCGCCACTTAGGAAGAAGAGAATATCTCTACCTTCTGATATAAACATCCTTTATATCATGATATAAACATCCTTTATATCATGATATAAACATCCTTTAAAGATCAGCCAGAACAAAAGCAGTCAGTTCCTCTGCTCAGAAAATGTGCAGGGACACAGTCCCATGCAGAACTGCCTTCCAAGACAAACTCTAAATAAAGAATAGACGACAGATATTACGAAGGCAATGAGACCTTTTCAATAACTGAATGAAACTGAAAACACATGTAAAATTTTATGGAATAAAACTAATGCAGTGTGTAGGACAAAATCATAGCTTTAAACACCTACGTCGGAAAAAGCAAAAAGTCCCAATAAAAACTCTTGACAAACTATGAATATAGTGGAACTTCTTCAACTGGAAGAGGACATCTGTGACAACAGTAAACTTCACACTTCATGATGAAAAACTGATTGATTTCCCCCAAGATCAGAAACAAGGCAGGCATGTCTGTTCTTATCACTTCTATTCAATAGTAAACTGGTTCTAACCAGTGCAAAACCCAGGGGGGAAAAAAGACATCTATATTGAAAAGGAAGTAATATAACTGTCTTTACTCTCAGATGACTTCATTCTATATGTAAAGTGTCCTAAATAATCTACCAAAAAACTACTAGAACTAATACATGAATTTAAAGCACACGATACAAAAATATACAATAAACAAAAATAAATAAAAGTCAAATGCTTATATGGTAGCAATGAACAGTCCAAAAAATGATATTAAGATCATTCCTCTTAGTGAAATAAGTCAATCAGAGAAAGACAACTATCATACGATCTCCCTGATATGAGGACGTGGAGATGCAACATGGGGGGTTAGGGGATAGGAGAAGAATAAATGAAACGAGATGGGATTGGGAGGGAGGCAAACCATAAGTGACTCTTAATCTCACAAAAAAAAAAACCAGGTTTGCTGGGGGAGGGGGCTTGGGAGAGGGGGAGCGGGCTTATGGACATTGGGGAGGGTATGTGCTATCGTGAGTGCTGTGAAGTGTATAAACCTGGCGATTCACAGACCTGTACCCCTGGGGATAAAAATACATTATATGTTTATCAAAAAAATAAGAAATAAATAAAAAATTTAAAAAAAGAAAAGAAAAAATCATTCCGATCACAGCAGCATCAAAAAGAGCAAAATACTTGGGAAAAAAATTAACAAAGTAAGTATAAAACCTGAATACAGACTTCTTAAATAAAATGAAAATATGTTCATATGGAAAAAATTTAATAAATCCTACTTCAACAAAATGTAAGAATTTTGATGTCCAAAAGATAACATTTTTAAACAAACCACACTGAGTGGAAATATTCACAAATTATATGTCAGACACAGAAGATGTGTTCCAAAATAAAGAACACTTATAGCTCAGTATAAGATAAACATCTCAATTTAAAAATGGAACAAAAGATTTGAATAAGCATTTCACCAACAGGATATATGAATGTCTAATAATAACATTGAAAGCATGCCTGGTATCAATGGTCATGAGAGAAATGCAAATAAAAATCAACTTGAGATAAACTACACATCCACTAACCCAGCTATAATTGTAACTGGTAATACCACATGTTTGCAAAAATATAAAGAAACTGCAAACGTTCATTGCCGGTGTATATGGCACAGTCATTTTGGCAGTTTCTTAAATATACACTTACTATGACCTAGCAATTCCACTCTTAGCATCCATGCAAGAGAATGAAAATATCCAGACTTGTACATGAATGTTCATCTCGCCATCGTTTATAAAACAGTTCAAACTGGACATTTCCTGACTTTTTCTATACTAATACCTCTCTCTGAAAAGATCTTCAAGGCCCATCATTAATCATACTTGCTTGCTGACCCAAAGTCCATACACCGGCAAATGGATAAATAAAATATGGTATAGCCATACAACGAATACTATCCGGCAATAAAAATGAATGGCATATGGATACATGTTACAATGGAGATGAACCTCAAAACATTTACTCAGTAGAAGAAACCAGGTGTAAAATATTACATTGAACGATTCCATTTATAAGAACTATCCAGAAAAGGCAAACTACAGAGATTGAAAGTAAATCAATGATTGCCTAGAGTTTACAGGGGTTGTAGAGATGAGCCATGAGCAGGCATGAGGGACTTTTCAGGGTGCTAGAAATCTCTATAACTGGATAGTGGGGATGGTTCCTCCACTCCACAATTGGCTAAATAGTATTGAATTGTACACTTAAAATGTGGTCCTCACGGGCAATTAAATTGTCCAAATTACTACCAAAATATGCATTTCTCTGTGCTATCCTAAAGAAATAAAACATATATTCTTGGCACCTGGGTGGCTCAGTGGGTTAAAGCCTCTGCCTTCAGCTCAGGTCATGATCCCAGGGTCCTGGGATCGAGCCCCACATCCGGCTCTCTGCTTAGCGGGGAGCCTGCTTCTCCCTCTCTCTGCCTGCCTCTCTGCCTACTTGTGATCTCTGTCTGTCAAGTAAATAAATAAAATCTTTAAAAAAAACATATATTCTTACTCTATCTGTGGAAAGTGAGTAAGGAACTTATGTAGGAGAAAGTTCAATCTTTAAATTTCTTCCTTCCTGTGACGGCCCCACTTACAGCTCTCTTAGCAAAAGCAAATGAAACCCTAGGAAGCTGAGGGATATACAAGAGATGATGAACTCTGGCATAAATGTCTTCTCTCACTAAGAATCTCACTAAGAATCTGAGGTTCTCACAAACAATTCAGTCAGCCAGGAGAGGCCATTTTCAGTGTTTTCCCATCCATGAGCTTCTGCCAACTCTCCCTTCTTACGATTAGGGTCCTTTGGGACTCTAGTCTCCTAGTCCGGACACATTTAAAGCATTGTCCCATGAGTAATTTTTGCACCACATTGACGCTAGTCCTTGGTTCCTTAGAGAGCCTAGCAACAAATCACAGCGTATGGTAACACTCATATATATACTTACCAAAAGAAATGTGCGGATTGTTCTTATTTTGTTAAGTTCGAGAAGCAATTTCTGTGCCTTCTCATGGTTACTACAATATTCATCATAGATACGAAACTTGTCTTTCTGTGAATTTGAATAAGGATAAGTTAGAGTCATGGTAATACCTATTTGGAAAGATCAACCTGTGTGATGTTTGCGAACATATTTTATGTGTCCAAAGCGTTTACTATATTTTGGGAGCTCTACTCTATGTATGTATCTAAGCACACTTCATTTACCAATTTTCTGATTCAAGAAGAATAATCTAGGAAAAAAGGTTATACGAACTAGAGTCCAATATGATGTATGCAATACTAAGTAAATGAGCCAAATGGTAGCAAATTACAGAGAAGAGATTATTTAGCTTTCCTGAGACGGTTCAGATACAGCTTTAAAAAAAAAAAAGTAGTATCTGAGCAAGGTTGAGAGAGATGAATGCATCATTCCCAGGCAGGTGAGGGAAGAAAGCATTTTAGGAACAGGGAAAAGCATGTGCCTGATCATGCAGGAATAGAGAGACCTAGTACCCTGCAGTTCACATGCACCAATCTGGACAGCTGTGCTTAGGAGGGACACGGACAAACAAGAGAATATTCAGCAACAAGTGACTAAGATAATGATGGACTCTGGAGACTCTACTCTAATATGAGACTCTCTGTGACAAAGTATGAGAGGTCATTTCAAGAATAATCATTTGTTAGTATAATAAAGTAAGGAAATGGTAGCTACTTTCAGACAGCTGTCATAGTGTAATGGGACTTACAACACTGTGTAGCTCCAAAACACAAAACTAAGACCACTGGGTGGACATTGCAGGGCAATCCATAATGGGCAGTGGTAGGCAGATTCAGGATTAACATAAAGATCTTCTAGTGTTTATAGCTTTCATTAAAAGTGATCAAGTAGGAACAAGATAAATAACCTTCGTATTTGCCACAGAAGGGGTACTTTCAAAAAGGGAGTAATTTCACCATCATGACCTCTAAGCATCCTTCTGTCATTAGATTTTTCTCTCAGTGGCTAGGATTAGTATCTACCAAAGCAACTCCAATAAGAGGAAGACACAGAAAATGTATTGATCAAATATTAGAGCCGAAGTACACCCTCTGGAATTTCCATGACATACATTTGGAAAGCAACACTGAGTGCTATTTTATATAGCCAGCAAAAAATATTTTGAGTTACTTATATTTTGAGTTACTTATTTCAAGAGATGGTATGACCCAAAAGGAAATACGCTTCAGAAATAGTTTAGCTAAATTCATGGATGACAGATTCATAGTGTGTTACTGAGGAAATGGATGTCAGAGTGCAAGATTCCCATGTGAGGCTCTGGACTAAGTCAGCAGATGCTCCAGCTGGCAGAAGATGTGAATTCATTCATGAAGAGGAACAGTCTGCATTAAGTGGACACAAACATGCGTGGTTTCCAGTCATACCCAAGGAAAGTACGGCTTGATCTTCCTGCGCCAAGGAGCCTCTCTCCATTTAATATTAAGTACCTTTATGAAATATTTCCTGATTATAAAAAGAACATATGCAGCTTTGCCCACTCCAGACAGAATTACAGACCTAAAAATTACATACCGTTAACTTTCTAAAGGCTAAATGGAAATAAAAATAAACAAAAATTGACTTCTGTGACAAAATACTCTTTTGCATTTTTAAATAAAACATCAATTGTATGGCATTTTGGTACAGAGAGGAATTCAGGTGGGTGAAAATTAGCATCAGTGGAATGTTATAAATAGCAGCGCTATTTTTTTTTTTTGCTATGAATGCCCTTCATTTCTGAAAATAATTTTCATTTTATAGGTGATTTCTTTATAAATCAATTGCACAAATAATTTCAACTATCCTGTCTAAAGAGACTAAAATGCCAAGAACTAACTTGTTGGAAAAAAGAAAAGGCTGTTTGTTCTTCACTGAATAAAATGGATGATGTGAGGACCTCACCCCTTTCCTGGCTCTCAGTGGAAGATTTCATTGGCCTTAAAAGACCCCAAACTTTCGGTGTCACATTTTACTTCTACACTGAGTTCTCACATGCTACTGTGCCAAAAGCTAAACCTTAAAATCTGGGGGATGGGGCAGAGCTTCTAAAATAAACAGAAATTGATCTTACAAAGTGAAGAAAGCGGGTTCCCACTTCTTGTTGAGTGTTAGGTTCTGGATGCAGGCATTCTTCCACGCCTTTTAAAAATGCCTTAGGTACAGCAAGGATATCTTCAATATTTGAGAACAGCATCTACAAATAAATATAATAAGTGCAATAATGAAGCAGGTCAAAAAAAAAAAGTCCATGAGAGGATAGTATTCTCTTTGCAAGCTGAAAATTTCAGGGCATGCTTATCCTTTCTACCCACGCAGAGGGAGGGCAGAGGACCAATTTTGTCTGGACATCCTTTCTACTCCTACACAGCTCTGGGAACCAGGAACCCATTCCTGGCTCTCAGGAAAAGCCCGAATAACTAAATCCAAGCGTGACAGTCCCCAACCCATTAGTGAGAATGGGCAGCAGGTAACATAGTGCAGGCAGATTTGCTGGCAGGCTTTTGGGGGCAAAGGCTTCTTTGGTCTCTGGAACAGCATCCTGGAATGGACAGCTTCCCCTCTGGAAAGGTGCTGTGTCTGGAAGTGATAGCTTGGACAGCTACAAGGTCATTTTGCAGGGATGAGAAGAGCCAGCCCTGGGCAAAGCAGATAACCTGGATGAAAGTGAAGAGCTAGACAGAACCTGGCAATCTTATCGACCTCTCTGAGTCACAGGTCCTGAACCTTCTCTTCTGTCTGGAGTCCCCAAATGAGAGCTGATGTGTCTTCAACTTGTTTGAATAATAAGTGTCTATTGCTTGGGACCAAAAGCACACAAACTAAAATGCTCCCATGGTAAGAGAATTTGAAAGTTCATTTTTAATTTATAAAAATATAGAAGAGCCTATAAAAATCCTTGGGAATTTTTTTTTTTTGTAAAATAAAACAGCAAATCAGCACCAAAAATAAACATCAATAATAATTTAGGCAGCTTAAATGAATAATAACAGTAGTGTATATAATTTTCATTTACCTCCTCCCCCTTTACAAAACTCTTCATCATTTTCCTTTCCTGCAGCCTAAAAGGAAAGGCTTATACATGTGTTTCTGAGTTGAAGACATTATGCAGACATTTTCTGCACCACGGAACCACCCAAATCATTTACTCTTTGGTGATCAAAGATTGAAGTCACATTTGTCCACATCTTGCCTTCCTAAGCCACCTCAGGCAAATCTCCCACTTAGGGTTCTGTTCCCCCCTCCTCACAGACACTGAGGTTCTTGGTCATGTGTTTTTCTTCCTCTTTTCAAACTGCCCAAAGGCCTCAGCAAAAAATTGTTCCATGTCCTCTACGCCTCTACGTAATCATCACTCTGTTTCTTTTCCCAAACCCTCTTTCCCTTTATCTCAGGGTCGCCCACACAAGTGACTGGCACAGAACTTATAGTGGAACTGAGGAGAGCTCAAGAGCCTAGAGTAACATCCCACAGAAGAAATTTTAACTAAAAGGGAATGTGTGCTTGGGTTGAGGGCAGACTGTGCCTCTTCTCACCTTCACTGTTTCTTCTGTTACATTTTGATCAATTTTTGATGCAGCACACTGGTTTATTCAGTGTAAGAATACCTGCATGAAACAAACAAAAAAAAAGATATTGTGAAGGCAACATTAGGTTAATAAAATAACACGGTGTTGATTAGAACTAAATTTTTTATAGGAAACCAGAGTTTAAAAACCCAGTAACTCCTGAGAATAATAGTTTAGTTGTAAAAGGTGAAACCCTGGTTCACAGTGGTTTCTCCCTGGGAATTATATCCTTCAGAATTTGGGGGCAAGGGGCGCCTGGGTGGCTCAGTGGGTTAAGCCGCTGCCTTCGGCTCAGGTCATGGTCTCAGGGTTCTGGGATCGAGTACCGCATCAGGATCTCTGCTCAGCGGCGAGTCTCCTTCTCTCTCTCTCACTCTGCCTGCCTCTCTGTCTACTTGTGATATCTCTCTGTCAAATAAATAAACAAAATCTTTAAAAAAAAAGAATTTGGGGGCAAGACCAAAAGTGATCATGTATATATGAACTAAACTTATCCACCACGATCTCAATGTTCTGTGGTAAACAGTTAGGAGTCAAAATTTCCTAAATTTCTAAGTCTTGCGAAGAACAAAACACCAAAATCTAATGAAAAATGAGACTTCTAATTTAAAAAAAGGGGGGGGTCAGAAATTCCAAGGTGATTCTTTGGAACTGAGATAGACTGAGGGAAGGAAGTAGGGAGTCAAAGACCAAAAGAGAATGAAAGAGAAAAAGAGAAAGAAAGTGACTCTTCAAGAAGGAATGAAACAATTTCCCTTCCTTCTTAACTACCCCCTCCCAAATTTTAGAAAGCCAGATTTTGTATTTCTGGGATCCGGTCAGGGCTCTTCAAAGCCCTATGGTAGGCAAAACATTTCCTTAGTATTTCAAAGATCTGGACTCTCCTTAATAAGTCATTAATTAAGCTTGGACCCATGACCAAGTAAGCTATTATTTTAGCAAAGGAAGAAAAGAGTGGAAAGAGCTATTTATATTGGGCCTTAAAAGAGAAACTTTGGAAGGAAAAGGAGAAGTGACCTTCCATCCAGTAAATCTGGCTTGTGTCTTCAAGACATTGCTCATTAACCACCTAGTAACCAGGTGAAATCATGGTTTCTCTTGTCTGTCTTAAGAACTTCAAGCACTGGGGTGCCTGGGTGGCTCAGTGGTTTGAGCCTCTGCCTTCGGCTCAGGTCATGATCTCAGGGTCCTGGGATCGAGCCCCGCGTCGGGCTCTCTGCTCAGTGGGGAGACTGTTTCTCCCTCTCTCTCTCTGCCTGCCTCTCTGCCTACTTGTGACCTCTCTCTGTCAAATAAATAAATAAAATCTTAAAAAAAAAAAAGAACTTCAAGCACTACCAGCCAAGTTGGGGAATGATTACACAGCCCATCAATCCCCAGGGCACACAGAGTCTCCAAGGAACCTCTGGATACTATATCAAACAAATGAAGACTAAAGTAAGAATCCCATTTTTGACATGCTATATTTACAAACACTTAAGAGATTAAGAAAACCCAGTACTGCTCATAACGTTCCACAGTTATCACCCTCAAGCACATTGGAGTAAGAATATGAAATGGCACAGGGGCGCCTCGGTGGCTCAGTTGGTTAAGCATCCAACTCTTGATTTCAGCTCAGGTCCTGACCTCTGAGTTGTGAGATGGCGCCACCCATCAGGCTCTGGGCTGAGTGTGAAGCCTACTTTAGATTCTCTTTCTCTTTCTCCCTCTGCCTCTGCCTATGCCCCTCACCCCTCCCTCTCTAAAAAAGGGGGGGGGTATAAAATGGCACCACATTTCTGGGAACAACTTGACCATATATCTCAAATTTTTAAATGGGCATACCCTTTAACCCAGAAATTCTTACCTCCATGAATTTATCCCAAGAAAACTTTCAAACAAGACGAAATAGTAATTACAAAAGTGAAAACATTGGAAACAACCTAAATGCCCATTAAAAGGGAATCATTTATATTATGGTACATGCAAATTACAAAATACTATGCAGAACTATAATCATAAATGGAATGATAAAAATTTCATAGAAATATGTATAGACAGATGTCTATAAAATATTGTGTCATGAACAAATTTATCAAACAGCGTTCTTGATAGGTGTACACATATATGTACGCACATATACATATTACATGCAAGTATATAAGCATAAATATATTTGTGAAATGGCAGTGTGCATCCATACTAAGAAAAAATATGCAGCACATATCAAAATGCAGCAGTGGTTAAAGTGACCTTTGTATGCCTCCTTATGCACAGAATATTTGGCTGTGAGCATACGGCAACATTACTAAAAAGAAAAGCAAAACTATTTAAAAGAAACAAAACAAATGAGCCATAGGACCTCATTCCTAGCATTAGCTTCAAACCCCTCTCTATATCCGAGTCAATCAGTTCATGTTTCAGTCTATAACTACAAAGCCACATCAATACTAACAGCCTCAACAGAATGAAATAATTCAGCTGAATTAAATAAACTTAATAAGAAAGGAATGGAGGGCACCTTGTCTTTTTAATTGGAAACATGTGATGTGATTTTTGAACTATTATCTAGAGTTCAGTAAAATTGCTCATGAAAAGAGATTTCAAATTTTCTGACTTTGCCCGTTTTAATCACTATCAGTCTCATTTTTAATTTTAGATTTGGTTTTGTACGCTCTTATCAAAAAGGCTCCATCAGTTCTTTCCACTTAGTTTTAAAATAGCATGGTGGTGTAGTCGCCTAGTTTACATTTCATGTTGACCACACAGTAAACAGGTAACCTCCCATGCAAGCAAAACCGAAAGTTCACCTCTACATTTATAAACCTTTTCCTAGGAGCTGAACACAGTCACATTCTGAAGCCCATGAATTAAAGTAAGGAGACAGTACGAATGAATCAAAATAGGAGTTAGAAAGGCACATACAAACTAAGAAAGTAAACTGTTTCTTCACCTGACTTTTTATCTTCTTAGCCTCTGGGACAACATGGAACTTTTTGTTTAGCTGTATATGAAAGAAAACCTGGAAATTGTTAACATTTCTGATGAGGCATTTATCTTCCTAAGAGCTTGATTTTATATACACAGTTCAGTCAGATTTCAGATAGTTTGCCTAGAGCACAAAATCACGAAATCTGACATACTGGACAAAACACGTAAGTCTACCTCTTTAAGATAAAGAAAAATAACGTGTTTTCAGAATCCTCTTGTAACAACCAGCATCTACAAAGTCCTTTCAGATTTTGTAATTGGAGCATTTAATTTTTCTCCAATCAGTCAAAGAAGCATTAATACCCTAAATACAAAAATACATGAGGGATTTCATATGCTGTTTTATCTCTGCTTTCATTAATTCCCTTTGGTCCAGAGTTTCATCAGAATTAGGTCATCTTCACTTTGATACGAATACACTGAAAATAAGTACCAGAAAAACTTATAATGCCAGTGGTTCTCAAGCTTTTTATGGTGCATGAAATCTGGAGAGTTTCTTCTAATTGTAGATTGCCCTATCCCCAGAAGGTCTGACTCAGCAGACTAGTTGAGGACCCAGGGGTAAGTTCACCAGATGATTCTGATGCATTCGGTCTAGAGACCACATCTGATGAACACTCCTGGGAATTCATTCTTCCAAAGATGAAAGAAACAGACTGTGAAAAAAAACAAGTGAGTGAGTCTCAATAGCAAAAATGGGTTCCGTTATTTCTTCTTCATTTTCAAACACTATGTCAGCTCCCTCTATGCACAATAACCTCTGGATCTGCCACTTGGTGCTCCTGATCATCACACCAGAGGATACCCTTTGGACCATGAACCTCAAATATGGGCTGCATAAATGGGGCATAATAATGTCTAAAGCCTAGGGAGATGCAGAGACCAGTGAGATAAGACAGACTACACTGCATTTGGAAGTTGGAAGAGGTGAGGCTCACAGTTGCCCCTTCTTGTACCTTCCAGCTTGCAGGTGTGTTAGCATGAACTCAGTTTGCCAGCATTCCCCTAACAATGATTACACAACACATTCCTAGATTCGCTGCAGTCAGGGGCTTTTCTTTCCCTACACCAAGAACAGAACTCGTCATCTCCTCTTCAATTTCTTCTGTATTGTTTTTTTCCTACCATATCTTTGGTAAAACAGGGTAAATGCCATATATTAATTAAAGCTTAAGAAAGCTAAAAATGTCACAAATGTGCTACCAAGAAAGTAAAAGGAGGAAGAAAACTCATGAGGATAGAGACAAGACAGCAATTCCCTTCCTCCATGTCTGTCCATCTGGGCCACTGCTTGCTCAAAGGGTAAGGCAAACTCCACGACGAATTTTATTCTCAGAATGTACCAGTTTACTTTATAATTCTGATGTACTAATTTATCTCTTTCAACTCATTTTTTGTCCTTCCCACTCTTTCCATCAGGCATGCACAGCAGATCACTCTTAAAAGTCACACAGACATGTTCATTGCTATAACATTTTCAGATAGTTGTGGATATTCTTCTTTAATACAACACCAAATCTCAGGTCATTTCTTAAAGGGTAGTCATGATTTTTAATCTGAAACCAACCATATCAGTGAACTCTCCACACTCTGTTGCATTAACACCAACTGATCTATCTGCAGTTTGAAGAGATCTATTATATATGCTTGATGCTATAAGGTATTTTAGCAATGATTCACTGGGAGTTAAACATATCTTCAAGATATTAACACATTTTCTTATTTAATATCAAAGAAAACCCACATCACAATAGTATCAGTATCCAACTCATTAGAAAAATCTGTAAGTATGAGGAAAGTATCGAACTCATAAATTTTCCAAAACTCAAAATTCACTTGCAAACTTGAATTTATCATCATCAGCAAATACTATCAGTTGTTTTCCTTGAGGTGACAAGCTTACTTCATCCTTTTTGGAAAAAAACTATCTGCCAAATGCCTGAATGCCAGGAAACTGAAACATAGTTTATCTCACAGTTGTTATTTCAAGTAAATATAATGTTCCATAGCAACTCAATCACAAATTCTAGTCCCTGGAGACAACCATATTTTTGAGTATGAGCAGAAGTACTAGGTATACTTCCCATTTCATCACACAGAATATTAAAAAGACACATGCTCAAGAGTCAGGACTTAATAAAACTCGTAATTTTTACAGCTTTAAGTGAAATTTGTATCCCCTTGTCACTCCCTCATGAGTGAGGACCAGGAAGTATGTCATGGCTACTAGTAGAGTTTGGTGCCACTGCTGGATTCACACTAAAACATCAGCAGTTTTACACCTGACTGATTTTCCCCCACCAGTGTAAGCAACAGCACAGTAGCGGGTTGGGGGGGGGGGTGGAAGCAAATAAACTCTTAGTATTACCACGAGAATAGCTTTAACCTTATATATTCTCCAAAAGGATTTTTGCAAAACCCCAAAAACCTGCAAAGCACACGTTGAGAACCACTGTTTTAGGTATATAAAACATATCAATAAACAAAATAGTCAAGAATTTCTGCTCTTATTCTAGTGGGAGGAGGCAGACGATATGCAATAAACATAATAAACATATTCAGCGTACTAGAAGCTAGGTGCTAAAACTGAGCAACGAACTTACTGTAATAATAACATATCTACACACAATTGAAAAAAATTATTATTAAATGTTACCAAACATTTAAATTATACCAAGTCTCTACAATCTCTTTCAGAAAACAGGAGTAGAAGAAACATTTCCTAACTTGTTTTATGAGGCCAGCATCATCCTAATACCAAAACCAAAGACTTCACAAGAAAATAATGGACCAATATCTCTTATAAGTATAAACGTTCTAAGTGGGGCACCTGGGTGGCTCAGTGGGTTAAAGCCTCTGCCTTAGGCTCAGGTCTTGATCTCAGTGTCCTGGGATCAAGCCCCGCATAGGCTCTCTGCTCAGTGGGGAGCCTGTTGCCTCTTCTCTCTCTGCCTGCCTCTGCCTACTTGTGATCTCTATCTGTAAAATAAATAAATACGATCTTTTAAAAAGTTCTAAGCAGGGGCGCCTGGGTGGCTCAGTGGGTTAAAGCCTCTGCCTTCGGCTCAGGTCATGATGCCAGGGTCCTGGGATCGAGCCCAGCATCTGGCTCTCTGCTCAGCAAGGAGCCTGCTTCATCCTCTCTCTGCCTCCTTCTCTGCCTACTTGTGATCTCTGTCTGTCAAATAAATAAATAAAATCTTTAAAAAAAAGTTCTAAGCAAAATATTAACAAGTAAAAGCCAAAAATGTCTAAAAACAATTGTACTCCACAACCAAGGGGAATTTACCATAGGTATGCAAAGCTGGTTCAACATTCTAAAATCAGTTAATGAAATCCATCTCATTACCGATCTAAAAAGAAAAATCATACGATCTGATCAAAAGATGAAGAAAAAAGCATCTGACAATTCCAACACCCACTCATGACAAATACTCAGTAAACTAAGAATACAAGGGAATGTCCTCAACATTATTAAAAAAAAAAAAAACTTTTAAAAAAACCCTACAGCTAACATCATATATAATGGTGAGAAACTAGAAAATTTCCCATTACAATCAGGACCAAGGCAAGAATGTCTCCTGTCACCACTCCTTTTCAGCATTGTCCTCCATTTCCTAGCTAATACAGTAAGACAAAAAGGGAAGTAAAAGGCTTATAGTTTGGAAAGGAAAAATATAACTGTCTTTGTTCACAAACGATATGATTGTCACTGTAGGAAATGCAAAAGAATTGACAAAAAACCTCCTGGAACTTAGAAGCAATTATAGCAAAGTTGCAGGATACGTGGTTAATATACAAAATTCACTCACTTTCCTCTGTGCCAGCAATGAACAAATGGAATTGAAATTAAAAACACAATACCATTTACATTAGCACCTCCAGAAATGAAATACTTAGGTATAAATCTAACAAATATGTACAACAGGAGGAAAGCCACAAAACTCTGATAAAAATATACCAAAAGAGACTAAATAAATGGAGAGAGGCAGTCCACATTAATGGATAGGAAGACTCGATAATGTCAAGATGCTAGTTCTTCCCAACCTGATTTAACACAACTTTAATCAAAATTCTAGCAAGTTCTTTGGTGGATATCAACAAAACGATTATAAGTTTATATGGAGAATGAAAGACTCAGAATAGTCAAAACAGTACTAAAAAAATAAGGAAAAAGTCACAAGACTGACACTACTGGATTTCAAGGCTTAATATAAAGCCATAATCAAAACAGTATGGAATTGGTCAAAGAACAAATAGATAAATGAAATACAACAGAGAGCCCAGAAACAGACTCACACAAATATAGTCAACTAAGCTTTGACAAAGGAGCAAAGGCTATGCTATACAATGGAGAAAGGATAGTCTTTCTAACAAACAGTGCTGGGAACAACTGGACATCTACATGTAAAAAGATTAGAAAAAAAAATCTAGACACAGACCTTACATCCTTCAGAAGAATTAGCTCAAAATGGATCAGAACCAAAAATAAAATACAAAACCCTAAAGTGCCTAGAATTAACATAGGGGGAAATTTTCTAGGTGACCCCACATATGGTGATGACTTTTTTAGATGTAACACCAAGGCATGATCCATGAAAAAAAATAATTGACAATCCAGACATCATTAAAATTAAAAACTTTTCCTCTGTGATGACAAGAGAATGAGAAGACAAGCCACAAACCAGAAAGTATTTCCCTAAGAATTATATGACACATGTGATAAAGAATCATAGTCCAAAATGTACAAAGTAAAACTCAACAATAAGAAAGTCAACAATGAAATTAAAAAATGGGCAGAACTGAACAGACACCTCACCGAAGATATACTCATGGCAAATAGGCATATGAAAAGGTGTTCAAATCTTGTGTCATTAGGCAGCTACAAATTAAAAGAACAATGAGATACTACACACCTATCAGAAAGGACAAAATCCAAAATACTCAGAGTGCCAAAGGCTGGCAGGATGGGGAATAATCAGAAACACTCACTCATTGCTGGTGGGAATGCAAACTGATAGAGCCACTCTGGGAAACAGTTTGGCATATTCTTACCATAAATGTTCTCACCATGCCAATTCAGTGATCGTGTTCCTTAGAAGTTACCCAAATGAGCTGAAAATTTATCCATAACAAAACCTGCACCTGCCAGTTCACAGCAGCTCTATTCATTAATGACAAAAGTGGGAAGCAATCAAGATGTCCTTCAGTAAGTGAATGGATAAATACATCCAAACGATGGAATATTCTCAACCTAAAAAAGAAATGAGCATGATCTGGCCCCTCCCTCCTCTCATATTCTGTCTCATCCCAGCTTCCCCATTCTGGGCCACTGCCCAACCACAGCCACCTCTCTGTGCCTCCCCAACAAGCCACGCCTACTTCCACCTTGGCACCTTTTCACAACCTGCTTCCTCAGCCTAAAACCCTCTTCATCTGGCTGCCTCCTACTGTCACTCACTCCTAAGCTTCAGGTCTTTCATGGCCATCCAGTCTAAGTGTTCCCTTTCCCACCCTTTCCCACCCCCCATCATTACCTACCTACCCCATTACTCTACTTTATCTACCCCATGGCATTACCTGCTCCTCCATGTCCCATTTTATGTATTTGTTTACTAGTCCCCCACCTTTATACCAGAGCTCTGTGAAGGCAGTCTACCTGTTTTGTTCACTCGGGTTTCCCCCGTGTCTCCCAACAATGCCTGGCACTTGGTAAGCACTCAATAACTTTAGTGGTATAAGTAAAAAATATTTTCTTCACTAGAGGGTCTTTGTTTCTAAAGACCACCAGACTGTGTAGTATTAATTCCCTTAGTGTATTATCTTCCCAGCTATTAGAATACAGCTAATCATCAGCAACTTAGAATATAAGAATATCATACAATCGCTTTTCTTTTTCATCATCATATACCAGGGTACCTCAATATTAACACTCTGGACACTTGTGCCAGAAAAATGTTGGTTGTGGGGTTTGTCCTGTACATGTAGGATGTTTAAGTGTTTCATGGCCTGCACTGACTAGATGCTAACAGCAACTACCATCCCAGTTGCAACCACCAAAAATGTCTCTCCACATTGCCATGACTCAGCACCCCCACAGTGCTGCAGTTGAGCGCCCCTGGTATATACAATCCCAAAATACCTATAGCATTATTAAGGAAATTCACAAATTTGAGACTAAAAGCTTCTGCATTATCAACATCTCTGGGCTACATGATAAAAACAATTTTTTCTGGCTTCCTGGGTTTTAAGCAATGTCCCATATTTCTCCATATATCTTATTTCAATGATTTTGTTAGATTATAAGTAAAAAGTCCACCACATTTTTATAAAATTATTAGGCAGAATTTAAAGTTCCTTTCAAACAAAGCGGATTTTTTAAAGCTCCCTTTGTTGTGTAGTTTCAACTCAGACACGATGAACAACAATTATAAAATACTTGGAGTTTGCATGTCTGTCCTCCATCAGACTATATAACGCTACAGAAAATGTATGGGCAGCATGTTTTCATCTTTTGGAACAGATATGAGTTTGTCCCTAGACTACCATGACAACATTCCACCCATACAAAGCTCCAAAAACAGAGAATAATAAATCACTTGTCACTCGTTCAGTAGCACTGAAGACTAACCCTCTTGGGCATCTAACTCTCTACAAACCATTAAAGGAAAATACATGTCACCCTGGGTTACTCAGATAGATGCCTAAAAAGATCACAGGGATACCAACTAGTATGTCAATATCCAGAAGAAAAAATCTTGGAATGTTGGTGTTTTTTCATGATTCAGAAGCAAAAGGATTTATTACATCCTATTTGTTGAGAGCCTGTCAATATGTACTCAATTTCCCACAAAAGGATGTTTTATTCTTTCTCAAAACAACTATTATTTCAAAATTAACATCACCAACATCTAGACAAAGATCATTTTTCACCATACAACCATACTTTTTAAACTTCCTTGGCTGAAACTTCTCCAGGATTTGAGGATAATTAAAACATTATTTAGTGTCTTCTGTTTGACCTCAATGTGTTAAAAGGCAGCATGACAGAATTCTGCTCTTCAGGACTTCTCGGGGGCAAGAATTCATGAAGGATCAGCATGTAATTGGTAATCTAACCACATACAAGGCACAAGATTTTAAGGATGGTTAATAGGTGGTTAGAGAGCCACTAGTGAAAATGGACAGAAGATGAAGGAAAAACCAAAACCATGATCAATGGAATCTCAGAGATGCATAAAATGGAAAGGAGAATAAGAATCAGAATACTTAAGTGATTTCAAAGCATACCAAGCTTTTCTGAAGTGTGTTTTTTGCCAATTTTTGTTATTTTGTTAAGTTTTTGGTTTTCTCTTGTGTGTTTTTGTGATTTCAATTCCTAGGTCTCATCCTCACCGCTCAGCCCATAAAAGATAAATAATAGCCATCTTTCTTGGATATTTAACTTCCATTGACTTAAGGCAGTGAGTTAAGTCTAAAGCGGAGATATAAAGCAGTAGAGGTATTTTGAACATAACACAATTGGTTAAAATATTGTTTCAACTGCTACCATTTAAGGAAATAAAAACATTTACATAAAAATCAATCATTACAGTCCCTCTTCAAATGCTAGGGAAAAAAAAAATCAACACAGGTTCCACATTCCTGAATGGTAGCAATAGCCTGGAGCAAAAGCAACCACAAGTTCCCTTCACTGGCTGCAGTCACCACTATGCCCTGTTGCCCCCAGACCAAAACTAAATGGCAATTGTTTTTTATTCTCAACACTAATGTTGTCATCTAATTTATATAAAATTCATTTTACTGATTTTTGTGACTTAGAAATCTCTGTGGCCCTTTAAATTTTCAGCACATAATCTTGAGGTTTTGCCAAGGCCCTGTTACCTTTTATAAAGCTTTCTTTAATAGTAATCATTCTGTTAGGGTCCGTGATCAAAGGACAAAAACCAACACAAAGTGAAAGTCAAGCAAAGCTTTACTTCCACCATGCATTGAAAGTCAAACCAACCAGTGGGGGCCCTCTCTCACAAAGAGGCGACCACAACAAGGACACCGACTCTGGAGGTTCCCGTTACAGGGCGAGGCGGTTCCCATTACCAAGCAAGGCGAAGCGAGGCCAGGCCAGGCCGCTCCCCTTACAAGGCGAGGCAGCGAGGCAAGGCGAGGCGTGGCCAGGCCAAGCCGCTCCCCTTACCAGGCGAAGCAAGGCGAGGCAAGGCCAGGCCGCTCTCCTTACCCGGCGAGGCGAGGCCAGGCCAAGCCGCTCCCCTTACCCGGCGAGGCGAGGCCAGGCCAAGCCGCTCCCCTTACCCGGGGAGGCGAGGCCAGGCCAAGCCGCTCCCCTTACCAGGCGAAGCAAGGCGAGGCAAGGCCAGGCCGCTCTCCTTACCCGTCGAGGCGAGGCCAGGCCAAGCCGCTCCCCTTACCCGGCGAGGCAAGGCCAGGCCAAGCCGCTCCCCTTACCAGGCGAGGCAAGGCGAGGTGAGGCCAGGCTGCTCCCCCGTGAGGCGTTGAGGCTGCGAGGGAGGCAGGGAAGCAAGGCGGCGAGGGCACTCCACGGCGAGGGAGGCGGGGAGTCCCCTCCCCAGCGAGGGAGGTGGGAAGGCCGCTCCCCGGCGAGGGAGGCGGCGAGGCCGCTCCCCAGCTTCCCGGTGAAGTTCATGATGCTCAGCTCCCCACGATTACAATGCTCAGGACAATGCTGGTCCCAAGGACCCCATGCTGCCCCGACGACTTTGACGCTACCACTACTACCCCAAAGACGATTACTACTCCCCTGCCTCACAGACTAACCTTTATAGAGGTGCTTGAGCCTGGCCCACACACAGGTGGCCAATGAGAATGCAACACACAAGGAAAACTGCACAGTCACCCTGGGTCAGCAATAGGGGTGGCCAATTGAATCCCAATTCACCACAGCAAATATATGTGTACCCCACTGATTGGATGTCTCCATCCAACCTGGCCCGCCCCCATATACGGGGCCTGCAAGCAAGTTCCTCTGGGAGGGGCAGGGTCAACCCAAGCCCACAAGGAAATGGCGCTCTCTGGCCAACCAGGCCCTTACAATTCCACACTTCTAACTTCTATTTGATTTTATTTTCAAAGTTTGCTTATTTTTAGTAATCTCTACACCCAACAAGGGGCTTGAACTCAGCATCCTGACATCAAGTCACATGGTCCCCTGACTGAGCCCCTAGAGTTCTAAGTTTTAAAATGGCACGTGGTCTTAAAGTATTAGAGTGAAAAATTCCCCCGAAGAGAAGAGAAAAAGCTTGAAGAAAAAGCACGAAGAAAACCGGAGCCTATTGACTTAACGTCTGTTTTTCCAAGGCATTAACAATTATATTAGATGTTAATTCTCACATAAAGTTTACATTTTTTTTTTCAGATGGGCCTGTCATTTTACTTTATCAGCCTGTGTGAGTTCTGTCCATACCAAGATCATGTAGCACATCACTGAAATCAAAGCCATAGTGTGGCCTTACTCCACATACATTGTTCAACTTTTCTTAGTACTTTGTGCTCTAAGTCTTCTCAAGGATGATAGATAGGCTGCAGTCTCTATAAACACCTTACAGTTTGGTCTTGAATTAATTTTTTCTACCTTCTTTGCATTTGTTAGCTTTTAAATTTCTGAAATGTGTAGAAAATATGACTGAAGAGACTCGGCCAACTAAGCCACCCAAACATCCCAAAGTACTATTATTATTAACCTAATTTAATGTGTGAGGAAACCAAGGCTCAGAACCTTGGCTGCATTCCCTGCCTATGAGACATCCTGTATCTGCATAGGTGTGTGGTAGGTGTTTATAGGTGTGTTGAGGAGGATTAGCTCTGAGGGGTTTCAAAACAGCAGACTATAAACATTGGGCACTTCTTTTTTTTTTTTCTTTTACTAGATTTTTTAACCATTTTATTTATTTTTTCAGCGTTAACAGTATTCATTGTTTTTGCACAACACCCAGTGCTCCATGCAAAACGTGCCCTCCCTATTACCCACCACCTGTTCCCCCAACCTCCCACCCCTGACCCTTCAAAACCCTCAGGTCGTTTTTCAGAGTTCATAGTCTCTTATGGTTCGCCTCCCCTTCCAAATTGTTTTTTTATATAAACATATAATGTATTTTTATCCCCAGGGGTACAGGTCTGTGAATCGCCAGGTTTACACACTTCACAGCACTCACGATAGCACATACCCTCCCCAATGTCCATAACCCCCTCCCCCTCTCCCAATCCCACCTCCCCCCAGAACCCCCAGTTTGTTTTGTGAGATTGAGTCATTTATGGTTTGTCTCCCTCCCAATCCCATCTTGTTTCATTTATTCTTCTCCTATCCCCCTAATCCCTCATGTTGCTTCTCCATGTCTTCTTAATCTTATTTATTTAGTTGGTTTTTTCCTGAAGTTTGGTGTATCACTGAGCATTCCGGAAAAAGACATCAATCACCCAAAACAATATAAGGAACACAAGATCATCATGAATCAAATGACACTTGGAATATATAAGCCAAGAGAAATTTATTGCCAAAAGTCACTTTATTAAAAAAATATTTAATAGTTTGAAATAAAGTAAAATGACAGGCCAATCTGAAAAAAGTTCTACAGAAAAGTCAGGTACAGAAAAGAAGACTAATATCCTTGGAGCTGCCTTAGCTCTTCTGAATGCTATCAACTCTTTATAGCACCAAGAGAACCATTAAACAAACATGGCGCATTAGGCGAGATTATAGAACAAAAATTAAAATCTATTCCTTTATGTATTACAAGTCATAATATTTGTAAAAGAGCTCAAAGTCAGATGAAAATAATGAACCTTTCATTACATTCTGAATTAATAACAAAAAAGGGTATTTCCAATATCTCAGAATTTTGGGTGCCATTTAATAAGATAAAAGTATGTTTCCGGTGTTGGTGATCGATATGGGATAAAATGAATTACCAAGGGCCGTTCATAAGCTTATACGAACATACTTGTGAAAATGTTTCCTCAATAAAATGCCGGCTCAATTAACTTATTTTTAATATTGCACAAATATTTAGTCAGAGATGCCAGGAGACTATTGTGGTTCTAATATAATACTTCATATTGTGCTGCTCAGGAATTCACAGTGATATCAGATAACTTAAAAAACACAGCACAATGAAAGAAAAGGCTAAGCAGGAAGTACAAAGCACACTATATAGATAATATTCTCAAGCACAAATTTTTCTCTGGCACAGGAAACTGGTCATTTCCCAAATTTAAAGTGCAGAACACTATTCCTGTTTAAGTCATTATTTGAGAATTTAGTTCCCATGAAAAGGAAATGTAGCAGCAAGGGAAGGAAAAGTATTTAGTGCTGGAAAACAACCCAGAGAAATGACTTGAGGATCCCAACACAAGGATTCATCTCTGCCTGGTATCCAGACCTCTTTTTTTTTTTTTCACACTCTGTTCTAGCTCACTATAAAGTCCCACAAGGTAGAGAAGAAAGGCTTTTTAAATTTGCTTCATGATACATGTATGCTTGAACTAATTTAAAGAACGTTTTTTATTTAGAAATTTCTGTATCGGGGCGCCTGGGTGGCTCAGTGGATTAAGCCGCTGCCTTCAGCTCGGGTCATGATCTCAGAGTCCTGGGATCGAGCCCCGCATCGGGCTCTCTGCTCCGCGGGGAGCCTGCTTCCTCCTCTCTCTCTGCCTGCCTCTCTGCCTACTTGTGATCTCTCTCTCTCTGTCAAATAAATGAATAAAATCTTAAAAAAAAAAAAAGAAATTTCTGTATCTATTTTACCTTTTCTTCAGAACTCCTAAAATTGTTCATTCCTATCCTTAAGACACATATGACTTTTCTACCAACATCCTTTTGCTCCTTCCGACTTACCATACCCCCTTCTCTCCTTTCTTCATGTCTAGATATTCAACATACCATCCACTTCTCAGTCTGTAGTTCTGTTTCCTTTCCATTTTCATTCCATTTGAACTCTATTTCTAAAAGGAACTAATGTATAGTAATGTTAACAGTTAGTTTGGGGCTAGTACACATCAGTGGAACAGAAGAGAGCCCAGAAAACACTCTGAGTAGGAGGGAATTCTGTATCTGAAACCGGTGGCGCTTTATTTTTTTTTAATTAATTTACTCATTATAGAGAAAGAGCGCACTTGCGAGCATGCACAGGGGAGAGGAGAGAGGGGCAGAGGGAGGAGGAGAGAGAGAATCCTCAAGCTGACTCCATGCTGGCCCACAGCCCCACTGGAGCCCAATCTTACAACCTTAAGACCATGACCTGAGCCGAAATCAAGAGTCTGAGGCTTAACCAACTGACCCACCCAGATGCCCCATGAAGCACGTGGTACTTTCAGTCAGTGGGGAAGGAATGCACAGGTGTTGAGACAACAGACAGTCCAGTTTGCAGACTTTGTCAACTTAAAAAAAAAAAAAAGAAAGAATGTGAGGTGGTTTAAAGTTTGAATTCTGGAGCCAGTCTGCCTGGATTCAAACCCCAGGTCTACCAAATGCTAGATACAAGACATCTCACCAGTAAATTTACCTCCCTGATGCAGTCCCAACATCTGTAAAATGAGAATAATATGGTATTTATTCTTATAGCCTTCATGCAAAGTTTAAATAAATTAATATTTGTGAAGCAACTATTACCTCAAAAACCAATATATCCCTGTTAGCTAGAACTACTAATTTTTCCTATTTTATATCACCAAATATACTTGCCAGATGTTATTCTCATTAAATGACAGTACATTTAATCTCTGAAAGACCTTCAAGAAGAATCAGTCTTTTATACAACATGTGATAATCAATGCATTAACAACAGGATACATCATATATGTATAAATATGTAAAATATATTTATTTTGTCTTTAAGCCACTTATAATTTTTATTCATAATTTGCTTTGTAAAAATACATTAACAATATTTAAAAAGGCAAATATCTGAAAGATTTTGCTTATACACTCAGGAAATATGAGAAAAAATAACTGAAAATCTGGGATAACAATTATTATCAATAATCCCACTATGTTTCAAAAGCCAAGAGGAAAATGAAATAGGAAATATCATAGTCTGTATACTTCATGAACCAAGTAGGAGCCAGGAAAATACTATTAATGAGTTCATTTCCGTAGATATTAGCTTGCAGCTCCATCAACAGCTGAATATTCATGAAGCAACTTGGATGCAGGTAAACGAGAAAACTTCCCTTACACGAAAACAGCAATTATAACAACAACAAAAATTTATGCATTTTTTTCTGACCTGGGTTATGTAAAATAACAAAGAAAAAGCTAATGTCCATTCAAAACTTTATGAATTTTGTTATATAACCACAAAGATACAAGAGATTTGCTTACTGCTCCAAAACAGCAAACACCCTCTAACACCAGTACTTTCTGTGTTTCAGAACACTTAAATCATCCTAGATCCTCAAGAAGCAGCCTTAATGGGATGTACAAGAAATTGTCCCTAGGCTGAGTGCACATTACTAACATGGTTTAGGGCAATTATTTGCAGAGCTTAGAGCTTGAAAATGCAAACAATATAAAGAACAAACTAAACAGTAAACTAAAATCTAATCAGAACTACACCCAATATTTGGGGGTTTGTCTGGAAGTCCTAAGTGCCCAGCAAGAAGACGTCAGGCAGCAATGATATTATTCAGGGAGATGGGAGCATGTGTCCTGCTGTCATTGGTCTGAAAGTTATACGTATATACAGATGCTCTTTGATGTGGAGTGGGGAGAAGTGGAGGTGGGAGGAAGGGAAAATGGCACCTACCGGGGAATAATTTTTATTGTCATGGCCTCTTACAAATGCAATAGGATTTATATTTGGACCCTAGAGCTGATAAAGAACTGGAATAAAATTCAGAAATGAAGTGGCACGTGACTTTATAGTGCCGAGTCACACTGTAGAGGTGGGTTATCAGCTTGAAACTCAGGAATTGGTGTCCTTGCTCATCCCAGTTCCCTGGACCTAAGGAGATGGCAGAGTATAGGACCTTGTTGACCATTATGAGAACTTTGACTTTTACTCATAGTGCAATGGGGAAGGTTTCCAACTGAGTAGTGACAGGACTTGGCCTATGTTTTAGATAGACTCCGGTACCATTCTGATAATAAAAAATGAGATGCAAGCTCAGAAGCAGGAAGATGAGTGATGAAGCTACTGCATCTCTCATTTGGTGAAATGAATTCTATTAGTATCTCCATAATTATAAATGTTTTTCACACATCCATATGCACACACACACACACACACACACACCCCATTTCAATTAATAAACACCGATCCAAGTAATCCCATTTTTTATTTCTCAAAATCATTTAAAATGCCAGTTAAGGAATAGATGCATGGCTATTTCTTCTGTTCTCTGTTTCTTTTTCATTTAAATATTCCCTTCTGTTCTGTAGACTGAACTAAGGAAGCCATCAAAAATTACGACTTATAAACTCTGTCAACAATTGCTTTCTTATGTATCACTTCATTAAGTGAAGAATAAATGGGATGTGGCCATACTGGGTTCTTTCTCATTCCAAAGTGATAGAAATGAATGATGAACTCCCTGGGTCAAAAGTCCACACTCGCTGGAATATTTGTTCAGAAATGAGAAATGTTTTATACATTTTCATATATGGATGGTGACTGTTTAAAATATTAAACATTATTTGAATCAAGAAAATTGCCCAAATACTAAACTAAAAAAGCTAAAATAAGAGTATTTCATATAAATTGGCATTGCCCTTTTCTCAGTGGAAAGAAATATAAACAACTCTGAATTCTCAGTTGGCTAAGTAAAGACAGACATAACTGCTTTGATGCCTATTCACTAAAGAATTAATTAATAAGAACACATATGAATAAAGGGACATGAAATAATTAGCCATTGCCACATGAACAGAAAAAGAAAATCAGGTACAGAATAATTAAGGTTACTGGTCAAACTTACTATTTCTATCACAGATAGAGCAATAATATTTAATTTACTAATTATTTAATAAATAAAGTGTCCATTTTTTTCACCAGTTATATAAATTAACTCAATTAATGTTTCGATAATCCTCTAAGTTTGGATATAATCTTAGCTGAATTTTAACAATGGAGAAACTGAGTCTCAAAGAAGTGAAGTAACGGCTCCAAGGTCAAGCAGCCAGGATATGAGGGAGCCTGGAATAAATTCCTGCTTGACTCAGCACCAACTCTCCCATGGCTCACTGGATTATGAGACCCACACTCCCCCACAGGGAAATTAAAACAGTCAGGTCAGGAGACCTCATGCAGAGGCTGAAACAGACACCAAATGATGTTCAGTTTCTAAATTTGATTTCCAAAGTTCCTAGCCCTGCTTTGGAAAAGGATGGCACTCCCTCATATCTTTGAGCACAGAAATCTTCTACTTAAGGCTACTTGATTTGATTGTAGGGACTTTTTCCTAAAATGAATAAAAAGCACAAAAGTTGAGTAAGCTCTTGTATCTGTAACAGAATATTGCTTACAGAAGACAATTTCTGAAAATCCTGTCCTCTTAACCTAATTATAGCATGTAAGTTAAGACCACATTAAAGAGCACAATACAATTGAATACCTACTTTCAGCTAACGAATTCCATCAATTACCAGGGGCAGACCAAAGTCTGCCTGGTTAGCATACTACCCACTAATTTCACCTACAATATGTAGGAAATGGCCTTTCACCAGTTGAGGAATTTAGATACTTTGTTTTCATCCAAAATTATTGTATTACTACTACAGAGAGAAATAAGGGTTTAGGAAACAGGATACATCCCATACCCTGAAACCCTGAATCAGTCTTCAGACATCCAAAACAATGTACTAATGAATTCAAAACAGCATAAAATCTCCTTTGAAGATGACCAATGGAGTTAATAATGATAATAATTATCCTAAGCATTCATTCTCCATAAAGCTAACTGTTGCTTTTATGATGTTAAATCTAAGTTTTGCCCCCACCGAGACACCATTAATTAGGGAAATTAATAGGCAAACCACAGACTGGGGAAAAATATCTGTAATACATAAGTCTGACAAAGGTTCCTTATGTAGAATATACAAATATTTAAATCAATAATAAAAAAAGAAATACTTTACAATTTTTTAACGGGTAAACATTTGAACAGAAAGAAGATACAAAAATGCTGATAAACGCTTAAAAGAGCAGCTTGGATCATCAGTTATCAGGAACAATCAAATTAAAATGAAAATAAGATACACTAATACCAGGAACTAAAATAATAAAGACTAACGATACCAAGTGTTGGGGAGAATGTGGTTTTATCTAGGACTACAAATGACACTCTAAAAATAAGTTAAAGTGCCAATTCTCAATCATCTTCAGGTGAGCAATTTATATCACAGTCTGTCTGTGATACGTAAGCAGTGAAAATAAAAAAATTAAAACCCGTAATAAAAGGCCTATTAAGAAAATGTTATGCATTATACTAATTTTAAGGAATCTAAGCATGAAAGGCCATGTAATTCTATTCGGTAGCTTTACAATAACTCTAAACCTTATACTTCCCATTATCTGTAAAACTTTATTATATATCATTATGTATGGAGGGCAATCAACATAAAGAGTGTACTAAGTAAACTGTCTAAAAGAAGAGGAGAAAACTATGGAGCAGGAAGAAGGGAAGAAAAGAAAAAAGATGAAACAATTCTTCCCCTCAAAATGTTTAAAATTTAGTTTTAGGATAGAATTATATACCTATCGAGTTATACTCAAATTGTATAGCTCTCCTTTGCATATACTGTCTTCTAGGGTCTAACCCCCGTGTCCTCTCCAGGCACAGCTCTTACTCTTAATGTGTCCTGGATTTTATATGGTCTGACACATAGCACAAGCTCCATACACATGTGTTAACTCATTATCTGGACTTTTGGTGAAGCAATTCTCCTGAATACTGAGTCAGCAATGGTAGTTACTGATAAAATTCTTAAAGACCAGGATTAAATCTGTTTCCCTGGTTCTCTCACAGAATCTAGCCCAGAATCTCACGCATAACAGAAGCATAACGAAAACGTGTTAAATTCTTCGGGTATAACGATTTCATTTCTCCAGTGTTCTTTTTTGAATTCCAATTTTCCAACAACTGCTTAATACATGATTATATGTAAATAACTCAGAGTCATCTGTATTATCTTCTGCAAGTACAGGAAGAGATTTCATTCAAGATTTAAGAGAAACAATTAGTCGACATCAAAAGGCTGTAATCAGTGAAAGAATCTTCTCTCTTCTCTACCAGAAAACTTAGAATAATACATTCAGTGACAATATTAAGGCAACTCCTACTGAATTTTTGTTCTGGTATCTATGCCATGTCGAATAACTGTCAAAGGCAAAAGAGAAGATTCGTGGGCTGGCTAATGCAGGTTTTTTCCTGTTGCCTGTCAATAGCCACCTCCTCCATGACCCATGCTGCGGGTTTCTGAGATAGTAAGTGTAGTCTATAGCCTTGGGACAGAAGCAAGCATGAGGGGCACCTGGGTGGCTCAGTGGGTTAAAGCCTCTGCCTTCAGTTCAAGTCTTGATCCCGGGGTCCTGGGTTAGAGCCCCACATCGGGCTCTCTGCTCAGGGGGGAGCCTGCTTCCCCCTCTCTCTCTGCCTGCTTGGGATCTCTGTCAACTAAATAAAATCTTTTAAAAAAAAGAAGAAGAAGAAGAGGAAGCAGCAAGCATGATCTGGCTTGCACCAGATGTATGCTTTAACCAGTGGAATCACCCAGGACCACATGATAGTAGATGAGCAATAATCAGTTTAAAATTATATAAATCATTCCTACAGAACTTCATCTGCCTTTTTAAATATTATCGCTCAGCCATTCCTCGTCTCAAAGTCATACTCTAATTCCAGTCATTTCCCTTCAATCACCAGTGTCATTGATAAGAACTGCAGCCACCATTGCAGTGGTGAAGGAAGGTTTCAATCCATCCTCCAGGGCCTAGATCAAAGCCCACTTCCTTCCAGAAGATTTCCTCCAATCCTTTGGCCCATATTTTTTTTCTTAATTAGATAACCAATAGAATTACTAGATAAAATACTCAATACATAGCTACCAAACTGAAGTAGTAATTCTAAATTTTCAAAAAGTTAGACATTAGTATGCTTTCTAAGAAACTAGAATTTTATGTACAAATTGAACAATTCATCTTCAATCATATGATTACAAATGGATCTGGAAAAAGAACACAGTCCAATAAAATGTGCTGTATGGTTAGAAAGTCGAGTTGAAGCATGGCATTAATTTCAGGACCTACCTGTTTTTAAAAGAAACAGAATTTATAAACAGGAGAACAACTATCTCTAAATACTTATAAATCTAGAACAAATTTTAATAATTATTTCCTCATCATTAAAAGAAAAAAATACAGAATATTTTGAAATCTGTTTACAAACTTAAGCCAAGGATAATTTTGAACAGTTCAAGTTCTGAAATAAACAATCCATCATCTTCAAAACTTATTTTTTAAAATAAACAGTGCAATTTTTTTCATAACCTTAGGTTTTCCAAGAGAAATGGATTCATCTGAAGTTTTTCCTTAAGAATAACTAATTACATTGCCCCTGTTTTTCTAAGGTACCAGTTATGACCCCCGACATCTCCTAAAAGAACTCAGTTTGATTCCTCTAACAAGAAGACAGTTCCTATTACGTTCAGACGAATAACTCAAACTCATGGAATCTGAACCGTTGCTATAGAAGCTATGAAAAATAAGCCTTTGACTGTTTCTAAATCAAAGTGCTATCATTCAGGTCCCATGGTTATATTGCCTTTAACAATGACATTTCTTGCAAAACACTGCACTGTTTTAAGAATATCTAAACTATTGTGCTGTATTAGAACACTAAGGGAGAAATCTATGTCTCAAAATTTGCTTATAACTAATGTTCCTTAACCTTAGGTATTACTTAGAAAGGCTCAATATCTGACCAAATCAGATTTGAAGCAATGTTCCTTAAATTATAAAACACTTTATTTTTCCAAGTTCTTAAATACTTCTCAGCCTGTATGTTTGTTGAATGAATAAATACTAAGAAAATGTTCATCATACTTCCCAGCTGAGACTAATTAATGCACATGCAGAAAAATGAAAAATTTATACATGAAAATTAAGCAACACCAGGATATTAAATTGATGGGGGCAGGTTATATCTTAACACCTGTGTTTATGATATCATGATACCCTCATCTGTGCTGAACCACTGACCACAGAGATGACAAAAAAACTGGAGAGAGATCCTAGCTATGACCTTCAGATCAATAAGACATTCCCACACCTGCAGCTTAATTTAGTGTCACAACGAACAGTATATACCAGTTTCAGAAGGGTAACTATCACAAAGAGCTAGTGTAGATCAATGCAGGTCCTGTCTGTGGAAAGACTAGTCCCCAAAAGAATCTACATGCTTTCTTTTCACAGAACTTAATGCATTGCTCATATTGTCTTCGGTATCTCTGTCCTTGACTAGGGCTTCCCTTAATGGAAGCCTTCTCCTTCATGAGAACGAAGAACAGTGAAGACAGCATAATTTGTAACAGAGGTTTGCTAGTTTAAAAGTTGAGGAAGATTCATATTAAAAATTAAAGATTTTGGGGGCGCCTGGGTAGCTCAGTGGGTTAAAGCCTCTGCCTTTGGCTCAGGTCATGATCTCAGGGTCCTGGGGTTGAGCCCTGCATCTGGCTCTCTACTCAGCCCGGAGCCTGCTTCCCCCTCTCTCTCTGCCTGCCTCTCTGCCTCCTTGGGATCTCTATCTGATAAATAAATAAAATCTTTAAATAAATAAATAAATTTTAAAAATTAAAATTCCAGACTTTTTAGAGTACCTCTTAAAACATCAGATGCGCTAACTATACTTGGGGCTACACATCTGCCTGCCAGCAACTGGCTAGAGCAGAGGGGTGCTGCCCTCCTTGTGCTCCCCAGGCCTCACCACTCCCTAGTGTTTGCCCCTGAGCAGCTTTGGCCATTTTTGTTCCTTGCCTTACCTCATGGGCATTTTATTGAAACCTTTGGTGTAAGCCTGTGAACTCTGCAGTTAGACTACCTGGATTTAAATCCCAACACTTCCCAGTTGTATGACCCTGGGCGTATTACTTTCTTCCCTCTCCCTGCTCTTTTGTTTTCTCCTTGTAACGTTATAATAATTTTCACTACTTTATAGAGTTGTTGGGGAAATTAAAAATAACTTGGACATCAAGTACAGAGCCCAGTGAATCCATAAATGTACTTATTATTAAGGAAAACATACAGACACACACGAGTGGGGCTAGATTAAACTCCCCCTGCCCCACTGCATTAGGTGTATAGAGCTATAACCTCAGAGGCTTTCAGCCTTAGGCCAAGGGAACATGGACCACAGCCCCGGTAGCACAATCTCGGTAGGCTGCTGGGGACCTTGAGTGAGGTGGATCCAGGCTGAAACACAGTGCATTGTATCAGTTATGGCTGGCATTCTCCTCGAAGTCCTAGGACTGTTCTTATACCTAGCTACACTTTACAGCCACCTGGGGAGAGTTTCAAAACTAAAGAAAACAATGCCCAAGCCCTACACCAAACCAAGCAAGTCAGATCTATTGAAGTGGATCTAGATATATCTTTAAAGCTCCCTAGGTGTTTCTAACGTACAGACAGGCTTGAGAACCACTGTTCCATGACACAGAGAGCACCAGCCCTCCCCAGCCACGTCTAGGACTCTCAAAAGATCCAACAAAGGGGTTCACATTTTTAAAAATGAGCAGCTTAGGAAGCATTAAAATACAGAAATTACTAATTTATCTGGCAGGAAATATTCATTTTGCAAACATGTCTGCATTATGGATTAAGTGAGTTCTATTTTTCAAAAATAGGAAGATCACTGTTTACAAATGTGGTATTTCTTCAAGTGAATCCCCACACAAGTGATTTTAAATGCCTGTTTTAAGTGCATTCCACAGACTGAGGGGCAATAATTTTGAGTCTTCGGAAGGTGACTGAATTTAGCAATACCACAGTAATTAATTAAAGGTTGACATATAAAGCTAGTTTTACTTAATAGTGAGACAACTTTAAATTTTTATAATGAAGTCATAGCTTTCTACTTAAAAATAACAAAGTCGTCAATAGTTTTGCAGGAAATATAGAGCAACATTATTAAAATGTTGCTAATATATGTGTAAGTTCTATGCTAATTTGGGTAAACAGTTTAAATGCTTATCAAACTACATGTATAGAAAATAAAATATTAGCATTATTCTTTAGCAGTCTTTAATTAGATCTGGAAATTTTTAATTATTAAAATATCTAAGATTTAGATGTTTTTAAAATACATTTAAAGATCATTCTTAGGCAAACTTTAGGTAGAGGGATAACTAATTTGGGGAAAACTCTATTTTGAGGAAATCTAATATTCTTTGTAGTTGCTAAATTAGGATGCCACATGTATTTAAATGTAAATTCAGATATGCCCCCACTTATTTTAGCATGAATCTTTTAAATCAAATATTAACACTTTTTTAAATTTCTTTTTCCATATCTGTATCTCAGGTACTAATTTCCTTCTCATTTCCCCCAAACAAGGTCACAAACCCAGATCTCTACAGGGTAGGGAAATCACAAAAAACAGCAAAGTAGTGCGGGCAGTCAGGTCCCCAGGCAGAGGCCACAAAACAGCAGTCTGGAAATCTGGCCCATACACATGATTAGTTTGCTTGCTCTGCATTTTAAAAATTTGGAAAACTCGGATAAAAATCCAGAATTCCAGCTTACCCTGGAAAAGCAGGAGCTCCTGGAACATTGGGGTCACAGTCTTTAGCAACAGTTGACTGGACGTGAGTATCGCTGCCCCTTTGGATGAGGCACAGGCTCCCTCCACCTGACCAGTTACCACCACCTGCTTGTTATGTATGCGTTGCCTGCTTTACTTCTGGAAGCTTCTGAGTTTCCAACAAAAGGATAAACTAATCAAGTAAGAGACCCCTAATTCGGGCCCAAGACTCCACATCTGGGGGGGGGGCTAGAAGACAAAAAAACGAGTGGCGGGCAACAACCCTGGGAAACAAAGAAGACATGCCAAGTCTCCTATATATATTTTGGGGAGTCAGGAAATGGTGTGGTTCAATGGAAAGAGAAGAGTGGGGAACACCTGTGCTTGAATCATGGGCTCTCCCACTGTCATTGGTGGGACCTTGAGTGGAGCTCACCCTCTGGGGATAATGGGGCTACCAATTTCTCTCTCAGTAAAGAGTCCCTAGGGTGATGAGGAGTGCACCGTGTCACGCACATTCAGGGCTTAGGAGACTTATGGAGTGGTAGGAGAAAGAACATGGGATTTGGTAGTGAAATCTGGCTTTGAATGCCAGCTGCACTCCGTCATCTCCGTGAGCTTCAGTTTCCTCCTTGGAAGCAACATCCCTAGAGAAGGGTTGCCAGGAGAATGTCTGCTATGGAGTGGATTGACTTTCACCAAACCTCTATCATCAGCAGCCCTACTGCTCTGATTCCAGTCCTCGTCCCACTGCAGGGGCAAGTGGAGGAGTGCTGGCTAGCACTTAGGCCAGGCAGATGCTATGTGGCTGTGCACTCTGTAGCATTTTAGAAATGAAAAGAATGGGAAGAGAGACAATCCAAAAACTGTATGACTAGAAGGCAGAAGTGCTCAAATATTTTCTGTGGTATCAGAATGAGGCATCCATGATGTGTGGAGGCAGAAGGTGAACAGGAAGATGGAAGGTGGTCATTCAAATGGAAAAAGTATCTTTGAGTACCTGCTATTCTGCCTTATGGGACAGCAAAGACACTGGGTATACTTATGTACGTGGGAGTAGCCACATGTACACACACACACACACACACACACACACACACACACACACACACACACTTTCTGGTCCTCCAAAATTCCCAATGAAAAAGACAGACACATTCAAATACCTAATATGAGGCTTGTCTTAGTAAGAACAGTCTAGAAAGAAGGATGATCAGAGTAGGGAAGGAAGAAGTCAAATGCAGGTGGGGAGATCCTAGACAGATGCTTAGAAAAGGTGGAGTTTGAACATCTCAGACCGAGAAGGGTTTCCAAAAAGAGGAAGAAATGGGGTATCGGGTATCTCGAAAAGGCAATGATCTGAGGCCAGACCCAAGGGCAGCAGCTACCAGATCTATGTGGGAACAGTCAGTCCAGTGCATAAGATGGGGGCTTGAGGGAACAAGGCAGGTGATGAACTTGAAATATACCTGGAGAGGAACTGTCAGTCTGCGACTTCATTCTGGACACACTCAGTAATTGAATCTTTGCTCCCAATGCACACAGCTTGCCCATAGATAACCTCAGAATCCCTGCAGTAGTACAGCAGGTTGGAAAGAAGCAATAAATATCTTAAAGGTGCCCAGTCAGGACAGAGAAAAAGAATCGGGCTTTATGATGTCAAGAGTGGCTCTGAATTGATCTATTTAGCATTGCTAGCTAACGGTCTCGCTAGCTTACCTTCTGGGGAATGTTGACCAGCTTTACATAGTTCCAGAAAGATGAAGATATTGATAATAAAAGGAGAGCAAACACATCAGAAATGAGTGATTCTATTCATCTTTAACTTTGGTTTCAGTGACTTCTAAACTCTGACACATTATCTCTATTCCCCTGACCAGAGCTGGAAAGGCCACAGGGTCACTTGAATTTCCCAGCCTTGCTGTTCTTCTTGGACCCCAGGTTGTTGGCACCGTGTTCCAGAATTTCCTAAGGTGCCAGGAACGCAAGCTGGTGCCAGGGATGCAAAGTCAAACCCCTGCCTTTGGAAGGTTACAGAAGGAGAGAAGTAATATAAATGGAAATCAATGTCTTAAACCCAGTGAGATAAATCAGTGCTCCATGAAGTGTTACAGAGAGTTCATAAACCAAGCCAACTATTGTATCTACATGCTCCCTGCATGCTCAGGCAGTACAGTGTCCTGACAAAGAGCAGAAGCTCAACTCTAAGACGTGGTTCAAATCCCAGCTGTGCCACTTATCAGCAGGGTGATTCCGGGGCAATCACTTCATCTCTCTGTGCCTCAATATCCCAACCATAAAAAAGGCAGAATAAGAGTGCCTACCTCATGGGATTACTGTGAGAATTAAAAGAATTTACATACATGGTACACTTAATACTATGCATTGCACACTAAAATATTTTCATTTGTATAACCTGATTAGTGCAAAAGAGAGCCTAGAAATGTTAATCTTTCCTGCATTTCTCCTGTCTCCAGCCAAAAGAAGCATTATGAAAATGAACTTTTTTCTCAATGCACATTTGCCAACCAAGTGAAATTAACCTTGAACTTCCATCTCCCAAGTGACAGCTGCCTGAGATCTTTCCACCCCTACATGAGTCTTCTTATTCATCAAGCTTCCTGAAAGCCTCCAGCAGAGCTGTTCCCTGCTAGAAACCTCATGGTCCTGATAATAGAATTAAAGAGACATCATTCTGGATATTTCTGGTGGGAAGCACTGGTTGTATGCAAGGTTGGAGCAGCTCCATACCCAGATAATCTGTGGACCTTAGCCAAGTCCAAATGCCCTATCCAGACATTGCACTCAAATTGCCTCCAATGGCCTAGCTGCTCCTCTCCCTTCCAAACGTTTGGTCATGCCAGGGAAGAGAGATTCCTTCCCGATTCCCCTTTAGGCAACTACATTTCACACCCTCCCCAGGATTCTCTGCCTCTGGTTTTGGGATTCTCAAGCTTCATGGCTTAGCAGTGAGAGGTCTGCTGTTCCAGACTAAAAAGTTGTTTTCCCATCCCTGAAAAGAAGGAAAAATAAGTTTTGTCAGCGCACAAGGAGACTTACTTGTCAGCTGCTCTGATCATGGCATTTAGATCCAAAGTGGTACCTTCTCAGTAACTCATCAGGTTTTTAAAAAGATAACTTGGGGGTGGTGCCTGGATTCCTCAGTTGGTTAAGTGACGGCCTTTGGCTCAGGTCATGATCCCGGAGTCCCAGGGTCGAGTCCAGCATCTGGCTTTCAGCTTCACAGGGAATCTACTTCTCCCTCTCACCCTCTCCTCTCTCATGCTCTCACTCACTGTCTCTCTCTCAAATAAATAAATAATATCTTTAAAAAAAAAAAAACAGACATTAGTAAGATGCCAAATCTAGAGTTCAGAATGATGATTATTAATGTCCTAGCTGGGCTCAAAAAAAAAAAGCATGGAAGAAATTAGAGAATCCCTTTCTGGAGAAATGAATCCCTTTCTGGAGAAATAAAAGAACTAAAATCTAACCAAGTTGGAATTAAAAAGGCTATTAATGAGGTGCAAAAAATAATGTCGGATCTTATTGCTGGGATAAATGGGACAGAAGAGAGAATTAGTGATAAAGAAGACCAAATGATGGAGAATAAAGAAGCTAAGAAAAATAGATAAACAACTACTAGACCACAAAGGGAGAATTTGAGAGTTAAGTGATACCATAAGACAAAACAATATTAGAATAACTGAGATCCCAGAAGAAGAAGAGAGAGAGAGAACAGCACAAATATATTGGAGCAAATTATAGCAGAGAATTTCCTTATTTGGGGAAGGGGACAAGCATCAAAACCCAAGAGGCACAGATAACCCCCCCAAAATCAATAAAATAGGTCTACACACCATCATCAAATAGTAAAGCTTACAAGTCTCAGTGACAAACAGAAAATCCTGAAAGCAGCTTGGGACAAGAGGTCTGTAAAATACAATGATAGAAATATTAGATTAGCAGCAGACCTAGCCACAGAGACCTGGCAGGCCAGAAAGAACTGGCATGATATATTCAGAGCACTAAACAAGAAAAATACACAGCCAAGAATACTATATCCAGCTAGGCTGTCATTGACTATAAGAGAGATAAAAAGCTTCCAGGACAAACTGAAATTAAAAGAATTTGCAAACACAAAATCAGCCCTATAGGAAATACTGAAAGGGGTCCTCTAAGCAAAGAGAGAACCTAAAAGTAACAGACCAGAAAGGAACAGAGAGAATATACATTAACAGTCACCTTACAGGCAATACAAAGAAGCACTAAACTCATATCTTTCAATAGTTACCCTGAATGTAAATAGGCTAAATGCCCCAATCAAAAGAAGCAGGGTATCAGAATGGATTTAAAAAAAAAAAAAAAGACCCATTGTTATGCTGTCTTCAAGAAACTCATTTGAAACCCAAGGACACCTCCAGACTTAAAGTGAGGGGGTGGAAAACAAGTTATCATGCTAACGGACAGCAAAAGAAAGCTGGAGTGGTAATCCTTATATCAGATAAATTAGATTTTTAACACAAAGACTACAATAAGACATGAGGCAGGACACTATATCATAAAGGGTCTGTCCCACAAGAAGATAAAACAATTGAAATATCTATGCCTAACATGGGTGCAGCCAATTATATAAACCATTTAATAACAAAAGCAAAGAAACACATCAACAATTATACAGTAATAGTAGGGGACTTTAACACCCTCCTTACTGAAATTGACAGTTCTAAGCAAAAGATCTACAAGGAAATAAAGGCTTGAAATGAAACACTGGACCAGATGGACATCACAGATATACATTCCATCCCCAAACAACAGAATACACATTCTTCTCTAGTGCACATGGAACATTCTCCAGAATAGATCACATCCTGGGTCACAAATCAGGTCGCAACCAGTACCAAAAGACTGGAGAATCATTCCCTGCATATTTTCAGACCACAGTGCTTTGAAACTAGAACTCAACCACAAGAGGGAAGTTGGAAAGAACTCAAATACATGCAGGCTAAAGAGAATCCTACTAAAGAATGAATGGCTGAACCAGGAAATTAAAGAAGAATTGAAAAAACTCATGGAAACAAATGATAATGAAAACACAACCATTGAAAATCTGGCAGGCAGATTTTCAAATCAGGCAGTCCTGAGAGGAAAATATACAGCAATACAAGCCTTTCTCAAGAAACAAGAAAGGTCTCAAATACACAACCTAATCCTACACCCTACACCTAAAGGAGCTGTAGAAAGAACAGCAAAGAAAGACAAACCCAGCAGAAGAGAAATAATAAACATCAGAGCATAATAAAAATCAGAACAGAGATCAATGAAATCAAAACCAAAAATTAAAAAAAAAAAAACAACAGTAGAACAAATCAAAGAAACTAGGAGCTGGTTCTTTGAAAGAATTAATAAGATCGATAAACCCCTGGCCAGACTTACCAAAAAGAAAAGAGAAAGGACCCCAATTAATAAAGTCATAAATGAAAGAGGAGAGATCACAACCAACACCAGAGAAACACAAATGATCCTAAGAACATACTAGGAGCAACTACACACCAGCAAATTTGACAATCTGGAAGACATTAATGCATTTCTAGAGACATAAAAACTACCAAAACTGAACCAGAAAGAAATAGAAGACCTGAACAGACCCATAACCAGTAAGGAGATTGAAGCGGTCATGAGAAATTTCCAAACAAACAAGAGCCAGGGCCAGACGGCTTCCCAGGGGAATTCTACCAAGCATTTAAGGAAGAATTAATTCCTATTCTCCTGAAACTGTTCCAAAAAGGAGAAATGGAAGGGAAACATCCAAACTCATTTTATGAGGCCAGCATTACCTTGATCCCAAAACCAGACGAAGACCCCATCAAAAAAGAGAATTACAGACCAATATCCTTGATAAACACGGATGCAAAAGTTCTCGCCAAAATACTAGCCAATGAGATCCAACAGTACATTAAAAGGATTACTCACCAAGACCAAGTGGGATTTATTCTACAGCTGCAAGGTTGTTTCAACATCCACAAATCAGTTAATGTGATACAATATATTAATAAAAGGAAGAACAAGAATCATATGAGATGCTGAAAAAACATTTGACAAAGTACAGTAACCTTTCCTGATCAAAACTCTTCAAAGTGTACGGATAGAGGGCACATACCTCAATATCATCAAAGCCATCTATGAAAAACCGACAACAAGTATCATCCCTCAATGGGAAAAAACTGAAAGCTTTTCTGCTAAGGTCGGGAACACAGCAGGGATATCCATTATCACCACTGCTATTCAACATAGTACTAGAAGTCCTAGCCTCAGCAATCAGACAACAAAAAGAAATTAAAGACATCTGAATTGGCAAAGAAGTCAAACCCTCACTCTTTGCAGATGATAGGATACTTTATGTGGAAAACCCAAAAGACTCCACTCCAAAACTGCTAGAACTCATACAGGAATTCAGTAAGGTGTCAGGATATAAAATCAATGCATAGAAATCCATTGCATTTCTTAACACCAACAGCAAGACAGAAGAAAGAGAAATTAAGGAGTTGATCCCATTTACAATTGCACCTAAAACCATAAAATACCTAGGAACAAACCTAACCAAAGAGACAAAGAATCTATACTCAGAAAACTATAAAGTATTCATGAAAGAAATTGAGGAAGACACAAAGAAATGGAAAAATGTTCCATGGTCATGGATTGGAAGAACAAATATTGTGAAAATATCTATGATACCTAAAGCAACCTACACATTTAATGCAATCCCTATCAAAATATCACCAATTTTTTCAAGGAAATGGAATAAGTAATCCTAAGATTTTTTTAAAAGATTTTATTTATTTGAAACAGAGAGATCACAAGTAGGCGGAGAGGCAGGCAGAGAGAGAGGGGAAGCAGGCTCCCTGCTGAGCAGAGAGCCCAATGTGGGGCTCGATCCCAGGACCCTGGAATCATGACCTAAGCCGAAGGCAGAGGCTTAACCCACTGAGCCACCCAGGCACCCCAATAATCCTAAAATTTATATGTAACCAGAAAAGACCCTGAATAACCATAGGAATGTTGAAAAAGAAAATGAAATTTGGTGGCACCACAATTCCAGACCTTAAGCTCTATTACAAATTGTCATCATCAAGACAGTATGATACTGGCACGAAAACAGACACATAGATCAGTGAAACAGAACAGAGAATGCAGAAATGGATCCTCAACTCAATGGTCAACTAATCTTTGACAAGGCAGGAAAAATGTCCTATGGAAAAAAGACAGTGTCTTTCAATAAATGATGTTGGGAAAATTGGGATAGCCACATGCAGAAGAATGAAACTGGACCATTTCCTTATAACACACAGAAAAACAGACTCCAAATGGATGAAAGACCTCAATGTGAGACAGGAATCCATCAAAATCCTTGAGAACACAGGCAGGAACCTCTTCAACCTCAGCTGTAGCAATTTCTTCCTAGGAACATCATCAAAGGCAAGGGAAGCAAGGGCAAAACTGAACTATTGGGACTTCATCAAGATCAAAAGCCTTTGCACAGCAAAGGAAACAGTCAACAAAACCAAAAGACACCTGACAGAATGGGAGAAGATATTCGCGAATGACATATCAGATAAAGGGCTAGTATCCAAAATCTAGTAAAGGACTTACCAAACTCAACACTCAAAGAACAAAGTAATCCAATCAAGAAATGGGCAGAAAACATGAACGGACATTTCTCCAAAGACGACATTCAAATGGCGAATAGACACATGAAAAAGGGCTACACATCACTCACCATCAGGAAATACAAATCAAAACCCCAGCGAGATAGCACCTCACACTAGTCAGAATGGCTACAATTAACATGTCAGGAAACGACAGATGTTGGTGAGGATGCAGAGAAAGGGGAACACTCCTACACTTCTGGTGGGAATGCAAGCTGGTGTATCCACTCTGGAAAACAGCATGGAGGTTCCTCAAAAAGTTGAAAATAGAGCTACCCTATGACCCAGGAATCGTACTACTGGGTATTTGCCCTAAAGATACAAATGTAGTGATACGAAGGGACCCATGCACCCCAATGTTTATAGCAGGAATTCCACAATAACTAAACTATAGAAAGATGCTAAATGCCCATCAACAGATCAATGGATAAAGAAGATGTGATATATATACAATATATATATGTGATATATATACAATATACATACATACATATACATATATATGTATATATATGCATATATATACATACATATACATGTATATGTATATATATGCACATATATACATATATACATGTATATGTATATATATGTATATGTATGTATACATATATATACATACATACATATACATACATACATACATAACATGGCACACTATGCAGCCATCAAAAATCCTGAAATCTTGCCCCTTGTAATGATGTGGATGGAACTAGAGGGTATTATGCTAAGGAAAATAAGTCAATCAGAGAAAGACAATTATCGTTTGATATCTCTGATATGAGGAATTTGAAAGGCAGTGCCGGGAGTCATCGGGGGTTGGGAGGGAAAAAAATGAAACCAATGGGGCTGGGGAGGAAGACAAATCATAAGAGACTCTTAATCCCAGGAAACAAACTGAGAGTTGCTGGGGGGCGGGCGAGGGAAGTGATAGGGGGCTGGGTTATGGACATTGAGGAGGTTATGTGCAATGGTGAGTGCTGTGAATTGTATAAGACTGATGATTCACAGACATGTACCCCAGGAACAAATAATACATGAAATATTAGTAAAAAAAATGTATTAAATATGTAACAATGAAGCACATAGTTCAGAGGAAGCTGACATGCAAATTTACAATTACATTTGCTAAAATGGAGGTGTTTGGAACACCATGGGAACAAAGGAGAAAATAGCACCCAATTCTTTCTGGGAGGAACGTGTGTTAAAAGACAGCGTTTGAGCTAGAACGATGGGGCTGGTTGTCTGTAGATAGCTAAAGGAAGGGGACAGCTGTAGGTCAGGGTGGTCAGGAAAGATTACTCCAGCATCAGTGAAAGGATGCATTGGTGGCAGGTCCTCAAGAACCAGTACAGTTATCCATCAGCTTTCTTCCCATTAGCCAAAGATCTACTGCCAAAGTCATCTAGCAAATCACTTGAAAAGATACCTTGGGTATCTGATTTATTCCAGTGCTAATTGCAAATCAGCTATTCACATTTTCAGATTACTAACCGAGTACACTTATTTCTAGAATCTGAAAGTAGTCCCTTACCAATATGACTGTTAAGTGTGGACAATATTATTTAACACTATATAGACAACTGATTGTTTGAAGATTCTTTATATATGAAGTAAGGAGAATAAGAGCTAAGTGAATTTAAAAAAAAGATGTTGCATTTCATCATGTTATATATCTACATGTTATATATAGACATATAGAATCTTTCTACAACCCATTCCAGGAATAAGATACAAAAATCATTTCCAAGCTGTCAAAGGCAAGATCATAGAATCTGCATTGAGGTAACAGAACTCTTCAGGAATTTACTTGCATTTAACTTAGAAGTAATTCTAATAGTCTAGTAGTCGAGTTTCTCCACAAATAACTTCCTTCTGTCCCTTCCTTCTTTCCCTGTTGAACAGCTATCATTTCCTATCACTGTGCTAGAATAACAAGAGGACAGGCATTCAGAAGGGTTTGAAGAACTGGCCACAGATATTTGGTGCTTCTTGCTTGTATTAGTGTGAGGAAGACCAGAAAGGAAATACAAACACAGCTCTAAGGAAAACAAAACAGTATGTGGGACCCATATAACATGGAAAACATGAAACCTCAGCATTTAGGTGTCTCTAATAACTAGTGATTATAATCACACTTGGTCATAAAAAGATTAAATTTTAGCCTTCTGTTCAATTAGGACATGTTACATTTTAGAATGATTGCCTACTAAAATCATTAAAATGAAAATGTTGATGGTTATGTTGTTCTCAGCTCCTGGAAAACTTGTCCATGTCTTTGAAGGGTCTAAGGAGTCTCTTCAATTTCCCACCTAAGTCATAAAATACATGCTTATTAGCAAAGGAAGATGAAGATTGTCTACAGATTAGATAAGCCATTTATTGCTGGCATACGCAAACCTCACCCTCCTCATAACAGCATTTCCTGAGATCAGGGAGCCCAAGAGGAACAGCCCAAGACAGTAAAAGAAGATGCAAGTTTAGAAAAACTACTGAAAAACCAATGAAAATTACATTATCTCCTAATAGTTAGCCCATGGTATTACTTTGCCTACTAAGAATAGTATGTGAACACACACACACACAAAGTGTGTTTATAGGGAAGCAAATTAAGTATGTCTTTACTACCCCCTGTTCTCTTCAGATTATACCTGAACTGCTTTGTGGGTTGAAAGTAATCCAGTAGAGTCCAGTAAGGAATACTGGAAATGAAACATTATACCAATCTTAATATATACATGTTATCTACATCACTATCATGCATCCGAATGTTCTGAGAAAGGAAACACTCGTATGTTCATTCACCTATATGCACAAAAACTAGCAGGTTTTACCACCTTTGTCCCTTTTGTAAGGCAAGATGATGGCTCAGAAGGTATCTTCAGTTTTATTTGGTAAGAAATTAGTACTTTTTCTGTATGTTGATGTGAGTTCTTATTCTGAGTGGGCATTGCAGTTACTGTGAGTCCAGAGTTGTTTTAAGTAATTATTGTGTTGTCAGCTTTGAAAGCAATCATCTCCATCTTGCTTACAAGCTCACAGTGGTGTCCAGTTTGTGACAGGTGTTCATTAAGCATATTTTGGGAATCAAAATTTGCCTGCCCTTTTGTCTTTCAGTTGTCTAACTTTATACCTCGTCCCCTATCCTAGGCCTTGGGTTCCCCAACATCCTTAATCTTCCTTCATCATGCTCCCTATCTCTCCTCACTGCAGCTCTCTTAGCAGGACTGGCTTTTCATGAAGGTTCTTCTTAGTGGTATCACATTGCAGTACACCTCTCTCTAAAACTAGCAGGGATGATGTTTTGGCTCCTTAATGTCAGCAGGTGTTCTGTAGGTTCATTGGTGAGGTTAATGGAAATGATTAAGAATCAGGTTGTGATGGGGTGCCTGGGTGGCTCAGTGGGTTAAAGCCTCTGCCTTCCTCCCCTCCTCTCTCTCTTTCTCTCTCTCTCTCTCTCTCTCTGCCTTTCTGCCTACTTGTGATCTCTGTCAAATAAATAAATAAAATCTTTAAAAAAGAAAAAGAATCAGGTTGTGATATCTGACGTATAAATATATATGAAACAAAATAAACTGCTGCTACCTCCTTATAGGTCTTCATTCTGACCTCATATTTTATACAAAAATATGTATTTTATAAATATCTTATATTTATATATTTGTGTTTATATGCCAATTGACTAAAGGACATGATATCATTGAATCTAAAACCCACGAGTGTGTAGTTTGCTGCAGGAGCAGGAAACTTTCGAAAGAGCTTTTACTTTTCCATTGCTAAGAATACCACTTGACATTAGAGCTTTCTCTGTGTAGGCTAGAGTATTACCTAGATTCACTTCTGCAGTGGTTTTCAATGATTCTTTCTTACCTACACCCTAAAAGAATTTTGAAGCATTATTTCCTCACACATTTTAAAGTTGGCATCTAATATATCTCACATGGTTAGTTAGCTACAGTGGATACAGATTTTCAGTGTGTTGTAAATATTGGTATTAAAAAAATACACCATACTTTTAAAATGTACCAAGAGGAACCTAAACACCATTTAGTAGTGGGAAATTTTACATCACTTTTTTCTCTATGAACTATTTTCATCCCATTTCTTGTGCCAAATTTTCTCCAACCTGCAAATCTTCTCATTCATCCTTTTATACTTCTGTGCAACCCAAGGCAGTTCATTTTGCATTTTGACCCAATCTCACTAAATGGTATCACTTCTACCCAGAACCTCAAGCTAGTAACGTAGAAATCATTCTTTTATCTTCCTCACTTACCCCAGTCATCAAGTCCATTTTTACTCCACCTCCCGTATCAAACCAAATCTCTCCAAGTCTCTCCAGCACCCAGAAGAGGTCTAACCAGAATTCTTAAGAGGAAATTTGTCAGGGAGCTGTGGTCCAACAAAAGCATATAGAGGAAAAATCTGAAGCAACTTATATTTTATTTAGAAAATATCATAGTTAAAATGCCAATCACACAGGCAACAAACACAACTGGAGCCCTGCTCAGCACACAACCAAGATACTTTATTCTAAGTTCCATGAAATGAGGTTTTGCTTAAAATTGATGAAATGCCAGCCAGAGTCTTCTCTAAACAAGTAAGTCCTAATTGCCTCATTTGCTTTAAGTTTATAGGATGCCATAGGCACTACTGAGGAAGGTATTTCACTTAGCTTCAAAAAAAATTAAAAAAAATTTTAATGTAACAAAGTGTGTTTCAAAAGTTGTAGATGATAGCAACTTAGAAGCTATAGCAAATTCTGCAGTAAGGAACAATGCAACCAGATGTGATTTGAGGGTATAAGTACACTGGGCAGCTAATCAAACGCAGTCCAGCAAGAAATATAAAAAGACGAACTGTGAAAAGAAAAAAGGAAACACAAAAATGTCTGTTCAATGAAGAAAACAGCTGTATCATGCTAGGTCTGAATTGTTTGGTCTTCTTTTTCTTCTATTTCTCTGATTTTATTTGGGGAGGATTAAAACCAGATTCTCAATGGGCAAAATAAAGGCTATTCAAATTTTCTGACTAGCGTGTAAAACAATTTTATTTTTTGCAAAACAGTTTAAATTTGAATTTAAACACACAAAAAAATACAACTTTGAACAATCTCTTTCAACTGATTTTTGTTTTTTACTCTTAGAACATAACATTTCGTATTTACATGGAATGGAGAAGATTTAATTCAGAAAAATTCATTTAACAAAGACATATTAAGTACCTCTTATGCACCAGGCTTTAGGAGTCTGGTGTTGACCAAAGACACAAATGTCCTTTTCCTTGAGAAGTTTTGTTTTTTAAAATTTATTTTATAGAGCAAGACCAGGAGCAGGTGGGGGTGGGGGCAAAGTGAAAGGGAGAAGGAGAGAATCTCGGCCAGACTTCCTGCATCTCAACCAGATGCTCTGTTGAGCATGGAGCCTGATACGGGCTCGATCTCAAGACCCTGAGATCATGACCTGAGCTAAACTCAAGAGTCAGTCACCTAACTGAGCCATCCAGGCACCCCATTCTTGAGAAGCTTTTAATAAAATTATTATATATAAAACTTTCTAGCAAGGGCTGCTTTATGAGGTAGAGGTAGATAAAGGGAGGATATTCAAGTAAACAGTAATAACAACTAGAATTTATTGAACTTAGTATATGCTACGTTCTATGCTATATTATAGGTATGATTTTATTTAATTCTTAGAACAATCCTATGATGTGAGACTATGAATTCTACCATATTGTTGTGAAATATGACCCTCAGAGGGTTTAAACTCAATGTCATAGCTAGTGAGTGGTAGAGCTAGGATTTGAATGGAAATTTATCTGCTTTCATGGTTCAGGCTTAGGAAGCAGGCTGTATTACAGAGGGTAATTGAACATTTTCCACAGTGTGGAGAAGATGCCTCCTTTGGATGCAAGATTATGCTAAATCTCCAAAACTATGCTTTAATGCTAAAGTCCCAGAGATGGAATTAAGGGAAATCAGTTATTTGCTCTAGGATTTCAATTAAAAAACTATTCTTGCCCACCATCATATCCTTAGCAGGAATCTGACTCTAGTTAAAGTCCTCTGAATATAGATAGAGACAATACAGCTGATACTCTTTGCAGATTTACTGGAAGTTTAAAAGCTTCCAGACCAAGATATACACCTAAGGTGGTCCTGGCTTTGGGTACAGTTTTCCCACCAAACACAGTTCGCCCATCACTGATGGGTTGCTTTCCTCGATCCTAATGGGACTTCCCCTCACCCCACAACTGAGAGGATGCCTGCTTGCAATTCTGGAAACCTATGCTGCTCGTTGCCCCTCTTGCTACTCATTCTACTACCTCACAGTTTATTTGTTAGTGAAGTTCTTCTAATTCAGTTCTTACCACCATGATGATCCCTTGTCCTTTCACCTCCTCCCTATTCCATCAAAACTGACTAATTGGCCCATAATTCTCTGAGATCTGATTGCCTAAGTAACTCTGTTTCCATGGGACCCTTCTCTTGGGCATTTGTCTTAGAAGACGACAATCCATCAAACCACTGAGATTTTAAATTTTATTTTTTCAGTGACAGTCTAATTTGATGAAAGAGCCCTTTGTAGAACTGGGGTATGGGGGGGGGGGGGCTTTGTGCAAGCTCTCAAATCACACCACTAATCCACTGCCTACCTATAACCTTGATGCTACAGGGCAGTTTTGCTCTGAAACACATTTGTTCTTTGGCGGAGATCAAGGTCTTGTTCATTTTAAGATCAGCAAAATCGTATTTTTCTGCTAAGAGCCACATTCCTAAGTTAGAGGGCTTCTAGAAATGGGTGAGAGACACACTCTGTCAATTCTATCACTACACGAGTATTTTCTTGGACTTTTGTCTCTGAATAGGGATGTAAGAGTGTTAGTAGAGAGGATGGGATAAATTATTATTTAGTCTGCATGAATATGGTTCTTTTGGACAGTTCATAAATATAAAAGGGCTGCTGTGTTTTCACTTCCCACTGAGTAACATCCAGAGTCTACCTTTATCAAGTTTAACTCTTGCTCAAATGTTTAAAAGAAATCAGATCTCATCTACTAAAATAACAAGCTCAGACAAGTCTACATATTTTTTTAAACCTCAGTCTCAGTTATTCCCTGGGGCTGTTTGGACATGTCAGGTATTTTATTTTTTAAGCTGATGACAGTAACTTTAAAAGGTTTGGCTTGTGTCAGAAAACTTTGGGAAAAGTGTTACTGCATTGCCCTTCACCTTTCAACTTGGACACTCAGCCATGTTATAAAACTTTTATAGAGTAATTGCACAGAAATAACCAGCACTGGTTATAATAAGTTAACTTGAATTCCTTTCCCTGGACAGGCTTCTCCATGCTTAGTGGACACTCCTTTACAACACTGAACTTTAGCACTAGAAATAGTAAAAGGAAGAAGTTTGTGTTGCTTGAAAATTCTGGTATAGTGTAAACTATTTTGTTATAGCATACTGCTGCTTAAAACTGTATCTAGTACGAAAGCCTTAGAATGCATAAGTCCTTACTCATAACTATTAATAAGGATAATATATCAGCAAATTTGACATTCCAATTCTAGCATCAATTCCTCCTTGATACCTGGGAAATGTATATGACATATTATTCATATATATCTCCATCCCAACAGGGCGACAGTACTGAACTGCACAACTCTAGGGGTACCATTCACTTTGAGGGGTATTAATGTCGACCCATTCCCAGGAGATCTGTAGGATACAATCTTCCGGTTTTACACTGACAGCCTGGAATCTGCCAATACAATTCTTGCCTTAGCATGGGAAGTACTTACTGCTTCTCAATTCAGAATATCTGGGAAGAGATTAAGACTTTGTTATCCATGAGTTATGAGAATTGTTTTTGTTCAATGGCAGCTATTTTACTTACTCCTTCTTATCACTCCTATTGAAGTCCATCTGTTTATTCACTCTCAAAGCACCATTCTATCTTGCTGTGAGTGAAAGGGAAGATGTCCTAGGGTCCAGAAATGGAATACGCATACATTTCCCACTATACTGGTACAGTAGGTACCAAGGAACATTTTATAAGCTGTCTTGGAAATCTATCAATAACAATGAATGTATGTAGAAACATTAAAAAAAGCCAACTCATAAGTGAATGTTTGGAGCACAGTCTGTACCTCAATATATGTATGTCTATGTATCATGTGCATGTATATGTATATATGTTATTCTTTGGGAGTTATTGTCCTTGTTCCACTAGGGAGAAATAATCAAATGCCCAAGGAGATGAATATCTAGGCAAAAGTGGATAACCACATAGAAAAAAATAAATCTTGACTATTTCACACAATATGCAAAAATTCCATGAGGATTGTAGTTGTAAATGAGAAGACAAGATTTTTTGGGAAAAAAAAAAATAGAATGTCTTCAAATCCTCAGTATAGGCAAAGATTTCTAAAACAAAACAAAAAAACACAGGAAAGTGTTAGACAAAAAAATCTGATGAATTAGACTACTTTAAAATGAAGAAATTCTATTGATAAAAAGGTACCACGGAATGGGAGAGGATATTTACACTTTTTTTGCAAATTTTAATTATGACTACCATATATTTTCAATAAGATGTCATATCCAAAATACATAAAGGACTCCTACGACTCAAGGGTAATCCAGTAGAAATATGAGCAAAGGACTTGAACAGGTACTTTATGAAAAAAGACATTGAAAATTGCCAAACACACCGATGGCTCATCAGTAATCGTCAGAGTAATGCAAATTAATCTCAGTGTAGTACCGTCACTGGGATGGCTCAAATGAAAGGCAAATAATACCACATACAATTGACTCTTGAATAGCACAGAGGTTAGGGGTACTGACACCTGTGAATTTCAAAATCCATGTGTAACTTTTGACTCCCCCAAAACCTAACTATTGTTGACTGGAAGCCCTACTGATAACACAAAGTCAGTTAACACATTTTGTATGTTACATGTATTATATATTGTATTCTTCCAACAAAGCATGCTGAAGAAAATGTTAAGAAATCCTTAGAGAAAATACATTTACAGTACTGTTAAAAAAAATCCAGTAAAGAAGTGGACTTGAGCAGTTCAAATCCAAGTTTTTAAGGCTCAACTGTATTAGCTAAGTTATGCAACAACTACAATGCTTGGTGATGAAAATGTACACTGCAACTTCTTGGGAGAAATTAGTAGTATCTACCCACTAAAGCTACCCAATGTCTCAGTAAGTTCTACCATATACCCAACAGGACTATGTCCCTATGTCTACCAGAAGACATAAAGGAATATTTATAGTAGTAATACTTGTCATAGCCCCAAACTGAAAACTCAATGTCTATCAACAGAATAGATACTTTGAGATAAGAGAATGGAAGAACTTAAAATTACATGCACAAACATTGATACCTCTCCTGAACACAATGTTGACTGAAAGAATCCCAGACCTAAAGAGTACGATTCCATTTACATAAAATTCAGACACAGGTAAAACTAAGCAACAGTGTTAAAAGTTAAATGGTGGTTATCCCTGGGGAGAGAAGCAAGGACTGAGAGGAACTCAAGAGAGATTCTAGGTGCTGGTTAATTTTCAGTCTTTGGTTATCAAATACATAGGTGTGTTCACTTTCTGTAAAGTCATTCAACTGAACACGTATCGTTTGTGCATATTGTTTTGTGTGTTATTCTTATATATGAGGCCAATAAAAGTTCACATTGAAAAAACACCCTAAACACCCCCCAAAACAAAAGAATTTTATAGGTATTCTATTCATGAAAGCTTATTGATTAAAACACTGCTTGGTGTTATCCTGCTTTTTACAGAAAGGGCATTTTTGCTCAAACATATGTCTCTGTGTTAAAAACCTTACTTGATATTTGGAAGAGAAAACACTCTTGAGACAAAATGCTTCTAAGCATCTGTTTTGAATGGATTTCAATGCCTCTAAAAGTCGTTTTATTGATAATTTGCTAAGCTAAACATTTTCAATTTCATATCATTGACTTGAATACTACTATGTTTTTACTACTAGAAGATCAACAAATGCTTATGCTAATCGGCTTGATATGTGGGATGCCAGAATGGAAATTTCTTTGTCTACATAAAGTAGTCAAGCTGAAAAGTACCCAGGGATATCCATACACGGTCATGCTTTCAATGGATAGGAAACTACAAGCAAGAACTCCTTAGCCAACACCCTCACTAAATTCAGCAACATGCCACCGAGTTTTATTTGTTCTTGTGTAAATGGCTCTCTTCCTTACATAGTTCAATCTAATATTAGGCTTAAATCCAAGGATGTTAAGACTTAATTATCTCATTTCCTCCATAAGTGATACAGCATGTTACTACTTGGCTATAATTGTTAACTGTGTTCCTAACACAGACTTGGAGGTGAGGTGTGCTAGGGACTGTGTATTGTTTTTGACGGTAGACATGGAGGATGAGGCATACATATAAAAAAGGACTTGCATGCAGGATTAGACTTAAAGCTATTCATTGATCTTTTCTAAAGATTAGTATTAAAATGCATTTTCCCAGTGTTCCTAACCTCATGTCACTCTGAACAGAGGAATAGGTAAGTTGAGTATGCTGTTTCCCATTTAACCGAGTATAACTTAATTTAGACATTTGAGTGCTTGCTACTTCCAAGCAATGAAACATAAGCTTTTCACATGACTACACATATGAGCATACACAAAACATACATAGAACACTCTACCATCAAGAAAAAATCCTTTAGGTATAGATTACATGGTTCTATTTTTTTTTAATTATATATCTGGACATTACGTGTCTTCCAAGTTCTAGTTCTAGATCTTCATCTGTCTGACAAATATTTCCACTCAGAATGTTCCTCTATTACCTCAAAAGGATCATGTCTAAAATTCCATCCCTTATTTCCAGTTCTAACTAGCTTTCCTATATTAACAATAATGCATACCATAAATATTCCAGTTACTTAATGTCCTAAGTTTGAAGTCACCTTTTACCCTCATTGTAGTTTTAATTCACATTTGCCTAATGGCTAATTACAAACTATTTTTCATATATGAATTTGGCCATTTGTACATCTTTTTGGTGATGTGTTCAAATATTTTGTCTTTTGCTGGGTTGTTTTCTTTAGTTTCAAGCGTCCTTTATATATTCTAGATACAAGTCCTTTATCAAATATATGCTTTGTAAATATCTTCTCTCAGCCTGTGGCTTGTCTTTTTATTCCTTTAACAGTATTTTTTATTATTAAAATTAAAAACTTCTGCTCTTGGAAGCTCTTCTAGTAGATTGTGCTTCTCGGTACTGGATCTAAGAAATTTTTGCATAACCTAAGGATCATAAATATTTCCTCCTACATTTTCTTTTTTTTGTTGTTTGTGTTTTTTTTTTGTTTGTTTATTTACAGCATAACAGTGTTCATTGTTTTGACATCACACCCAGTGCTCCATGCAGTACGTGCCCTCCCTATTACCCACCACCTGGTTCCTCAAACTCCCACCCCCACGCCCCTTCAAAACCCTCTGGTTGTTTTTCAGAGTCCGTTGTAGCAACATGGACAGGACTGGAAGAAATTATGCTGAGCGAAATAAGTCAAGCAGAGAGAGTCAAGTATCATATGATCTCACTTATTTGTGGAACATAACAAATAACATGGAGGACATGGGGAGATGGAGAGGAGAGGGAGTTGAGGGAAACTGGAAGGGGAGATGAACCTCCTGCATTTTCTTATAAAAGTTCTATATTTCCAAGTTTTACATTTAGGCTTATAATCCATTTTGATTTTAAGTGGTATAATACATGGATTTTTAAATTTTTTCATATAGTGCTATCCAGCGACATTTGTTGTACAGATCTCCTTCATTTTCTTTGCACCTTTGTGAAAAATCAGTGGACAGTATACAGGCGATTCTAAATGAATTATTTATAATGTGCCATTGTTCTAGTAATCTTGCCAATAATCATACTGTCTTGATTACTACAGTGTTTTGTTTTGTTTTTAAAGTCCTGAAACCATGTATCATTAAGTCCTTCAACTTTTTTAACTTTTTAAAATATTTTTAGGTCATTTCCATTGAATTTAGAAACAGATGAATTTCTAAAAAAAATATTTTCTGGTATTTGGATTAGGATTGCGTTGAATCTTTAGATCAATTTGGGGTGAAAAAAAGGACTTACTTTGTTCCTTGTACTAAAAGAAATGTGTTTTAAGCAACTTGATTATTTTGGACTTTAATATATCTATTTTTTTGCTTTTTAGTGCTCGAGGTTCATTAATCTTCTTGGATCTAAGTTTTGATCCAATTTCTAAGTTTTTGTCCATTATTTTTTAAATATTTTATTTGGCTGCTTGATATTTTGTCATTTAGTCTGGATTTTAAACAGTTGTTTCTGTGCTTCATTTAGTTTGTATTTCAATGTCTTCTTTAAATTCTTCTTCCTTGCCCAATTTATTATTCACTCATCCAGTGTATATTTAGACAGTTTTATCTCTAGAATTTTAATTTGTGTCTTTCATGTTTTCCATCTCCACTTACATGCTCTATCTTATCTACCCTTTTGTACATATGGAATATTATAAAATGACTGTTAAAAAACGTTCTTGCCCAGTATGGTACTGGCACAAAAACAGACACATAGATCAATGGAACAGAATAGAGAGCCCAGAAATAGACCCTCAACCCTATGGTCAACTAATCTTCAACAAAGCAGGAAAGAATGTCTGATGGAAAAAAGACAGCCTCTTCAACAAATGCTGTTGGGAAAACTGGACAGGCACATGTAGAAAAATGAAATTGGACCATTTCCTTATACCACACAGGAAAATAGACTCAAAATGAATGAAGGACCTCAATGTGATAAAGGAATCCATCAAACTCCTTGAGGAGAACACAGGCAGCAACCTCTTCAATCTCAGCCACAGCAACGTCTTCCTAGGAACATTGTCAAAGGCAAGGGAAGCAAGGGCAAAACTGAACTATTGGGACTTCATCAAGATCAAAAGCTTTTGCACAGCAAAGGAAAACAGTTAACAAAACCAAAAGACAACTGACAGAATGGGAGAAGATATTTGCAAACGACATATCAGATAAAGGACTAGTATCCAAAATCTATAAAGAGCTTAGCAAACTCAACACCCAAAGAACAAATAATCCAATCAAGAAATGGGCAGAAGATATGAACAGACATTTCTGCACAGAAGACATCCAGATGGCCAACAGACACATGAAAAAGTGCTCCACATCATGCAGCATCAGGGAAATACAAATCAAAACCACATTGAGATACCACCTCACACCAGTTAGAATGGCTAAAATTAACAAGTCAGGAAATGACAGATGCTGGCGAGAATGCGGAGAAAGGGGAACCCTCCTACACTGTTGGTGGGAATGCAAGCTGGTGCAACCACTCTGGAAAACAGCATGGAGGTTCCTCAAAAAGTTGAAAATAGAGCTACCTTACGACCCAGCAATTGTACTACTGGATATTTACCCTAAAGATACAAAGGTAGTGATCTGAAGAGGCACATGCACCCGAATGTTTATAGCAGCAGTGTCCACAATAGCCAAACTATGGAAAGAACCTAGATGTGCATCAACAGATGAATGGATACAGAAGAGGTGGTATATATATACAATGGAATACTATGCAGCCATCAAAAGAAATGAAATCTTGCCATTTGCGACAACGTGGATGGAACTAGAGGGTATTACGCTTAGCGAAATAAGTCAGTCGGAGAAAGACAACTTTCACGTGATCTCCCTGATATGAGGAAGTGTAAATGGAATATGGGTGGATTGGGGGGTGAGAAAAGAATAAATGAAACAAGATGGGCCCGGGAGGGAGACAAACCATAAGAGACTCTTAATGTCACAAAACAAACTGAGGGTGGCTGGGGGGAGTGGGGTAGGGAGAGGGTGGTGGGGTTATGGACATTGGGGAAGGTATGTGCTATGGTGAGTACTGTGAGTATGTAAACCTGGCGATTCACAGACATGTACTCCTGGGGCTAATAATACATTGTTTGTTTATAAAAAAAATTTTTAAATTAAAAAATAATAATAAAAAAATAAAATGTAAAAAAAATGTTCTTGCCTGCATATTCTATCACTGGCAGCATTTGTGGGTCTGTTTCTATTGATTAATTTTTCTCCTCATCATGACTTACTTTCCTACTCTTTTGCATGGCTGGTACATTTGATTGGATGACATTGAGAATTTTACCTTGTTGGGTTCTGGACATAATTGTTTTTGAGTTACAGTTGACACGAAATATTAGTTTCAGGCATACAATATGATTCAATGCTTATATTGTGAAATGATTACCACAGTAAGTCTAGTCACCATCAATTCCCATAAAAGGTTACAAACTTTGTTCTTGTAATGCAAATCTTGAAGATCCACTCTCCTAGGAACCTTCTAATATGCAACACCATTGGCCATAATCACCAGGCTCACTCCACATTCCTATTCATTTCACAGCTGGAAATCTGTACCTTCCCTTTCATCCATTTTGCCTGCCCACCAGGCCCTTTCTCCACTGGTAACCAGCCCTCTGTTCTTTGTATTCATGAGTTTTGTTTGTTCATCTTTGTTTTTTAGATTTTACATGCCAATTATATCATATGTATTTGTCTTTCTCTGACTTATTTTACTTAGAATGATACCCTTGAGGTCCTTCATGTTGTTACAAATGACAAGATTTTATTCCTTTTATGGCTGAGTAGTGTTTGTGCATGTGTGTGAATAGTATATATATGCATGTATGTGTGTCTCCTATCTTTATCCATTCATCCATCAATTGACACTTAAGGTTGTTTCCATCTTGACTATCTTTTTTGTTGTTGTTCTTATGAATATTTTTGAAGTTTATTCTTTGACACTGTTAGATTACTTGGAAACAATTGGATTCTTCTATAACTTTCTTTAAAATGTCAGGATTAGAGCAGGCTTCATTCCATAGACACTTTTGTTTCACTACTGAAGGTAGATCGTTCTGAGTAGTCTTCTGATATCCTATGAGTCACTGGGGTTTTCTACTCTAGCCTTCAAGAAGAGAAACTATTTTTGCTCTGAGATATAGGAATTGTTCTCTAATATCTTGTTGGTGATTCCCTCAGGCTTTGGTGGTTCACTCATTTTTTTATTAGTATTCTTACTCCCCATTCCTTTTCATACTCCTCCCTATAAGCTTTTGCTGTCTTGAACTCCCAGAAGATCATCTCAACTCATGGGAGAGACTGCTAGACTCCATCAGGATTCTCCCTCTATATCCTGCTCCCTTCCTCTCTCTACTCAGTAAACTGGAGTTTCACAACCTCTGATCTTGTGCTGACTTTGTTTCCAACCTGTGATCACTGTCCTGTCATCTTTAATGTTGAAGATCTAAAAACCTTGTTTCATATACTTTGTTTTACTTAGTTGTTTCAGGAAGGAGGTTATATCCAATCCTTGCTACTCCATCTTGGTCAAGTGTAGAAGTTGTTACGGCTTTTTAAACTTCTTGTGCCAATCTTTGTACAACTCACCTAATAGGTCACAGCATATCATCTGATATGTGAACTATTTGACTACTGTAATTTTTCTAACAATGTTCCCTATTCTCACTCTCTACTACTTGCAATTCATTCACTTTAACTCAGTCACAATAATTTTAATGTACAATGACTTTCTTCAAAATCAGTGACGTTTCCCTTTGGCTTTAGGATGCAATCCCAATTTCTAGTCTAGCATGCAATATTCTCCACAATCTGACCTCCATTTAACTTTCAAAACTTACTTTTCATTATTCCAACCAGGCTGAACTAAACAGGGCTTCCCAACGTTGTTTGTGCACATCACTCTCTTTGTCTTGTTAGGATATTCTCCCCATGAAGAAAACTCTTCTTTATGCCTATTCAAGTTCTACCCATTTTTCAAGAAAGTGTTTAATTCCCACTTTCTTTTTAGATCCTTTAAGACCCTACTCCATGAAGTTTCTACGTGTATTTTTTTTTTTTTTGGTTTTACTGCCTAAAACTATTGCCTTGCCTACCAAGATGGTAATTTAATAGGTTTTTTGACAATTTTCCTAGTAACTTTTCAGAACAAAGCTTAGAAGTTCAGGTTCTTTTCATTCTTAAAAATTAATTTTTGATAGGCAAGTCTGATTTTTCCCCTCACTAGATGATACATCTCCTGACATCAGAAGCTTGTCTTATACACCATTACCTTCATGCTTAAGCTCATCACTGTGTCTAGGAGGGTAATATTTCATGGTCAATCTCTGTCCTGTTCACATTCTTTTGCTAAAAATGTCAATATAAGTTTCTTATCTGTGATAACCTGTCAGCTCTGCAAAGCTTCAAGGTGAAAGGCTGTAAGAACTCTTCCTTTAAGTTCTTATCTCCTTTACTATTACCCCTTCAGGAAAAAATTATCAGCTTCATATGTGGAGTGATTCTCCAACAGGGTGAGGAATGCCAACAGAACACCTTAATGCCAAACAAACAATGAGACACCTCAGTCTCTCCACAGCACAAGGCTCTCCTGATGCGTGGTAAATCTGTGTTCTAGTAAAGGTCCCAGTCATCTTTCATCTTAGAGAAGTAGAGATTTTGTCCACTCTCTCAGAAGCTATGGGCATTCAAAAAGCAGGGTCTTTTTTGTTGGGTATCCAGATATGTCAAACAACTCCCAGTACCCTAAAGAGAATCTTCTCCCTATATTTTGAGATTCCCAGCCACCCTTATAGTGTAGATAGCCCAGTGGCTTTTCCTTTTTTTGTACTCTGGCTCACATTTAAAGAACAGAGTTGCTAACTACCAGGATATAAAGACCATGGCGCCTGCAAAAGGTCATTCTCATTGCTACTAACTAGCCTTTTCCTAATTTGCGGTATATGCCACCATTTCCTTGACGTAGGAAGTGATCCAAGGGTACTGACTGATCTCTCTTTAACATTTTTTCAGCCTGGAATTTTCTTCCACCAGACATAGGCATGGGTCACTTTCACTTCAGTCATAGCCCTAATCGGTCACTGTTTTATTGGAGGCAACTTCCTCAACCTCACTTTCTATCTTCTTATCTTGTTGGGTTTCATTATAATGCTTACAGCCACTTGATACATTTATTCATTTGTTCTTCTCTTCTCCATCATAATATAGGTGGAGTCTATATGCTTAGAATAATACGTAGCATGTAGTAAATGCTCAACAAAGCATTTGAAAGAATGGGTAGAACCGATTTTGCTTTGGTCATGCTCTCATTTAGACTCTAAGGCAAAATTCATGTTCTGGTCAACACCTAATCATTTTGGTGCTGGCAGAGCATTACATGACCTCCCCCTTCCTTTTGTCTCTGACTTCTCTCATCAAGCAGTACTCACATGAGTAGCCAACATGAATGGCTCAGGTCAACTATCTGTGATATATCTACATGACAGAAAATCAAGTCACTAGGATCTTTTTTTGGATCACATTTCCCCCTTAGCCTAGGCTACTACTACCCAACCATTTGTCATTTAATTCCTCAACTCTCATACAAAACCCGGTCCAACACACACTAGTGTTAAAAAAAATTTTTTTTTTAATATACATATATATATGTGTAGCCGAAAAGAAAGTGGTGATAACAGGAATTATGAGTTTTTTGGGCCTAACCACTCTGCCCTGGCTGACCACAAACCCACTTTATATTGCAAAAGAAAGCTGTCGGAGCCTTTGCTTTGAGATATAAACTCTCAAAACTCTAATAAAACAAAACAGAACTTTATTCATGTTTAATGGTTGTATTCCAAGCAAAGATTTCACAATCACAAACCATATGAAGGAACAGTTTATATGCTGATATTGTTCTTAGGGAACATGTCAGCTAAAGAACAAATTTATAGACACAAGTTAAATACACAAGGGGAGAGGTTGGGAGTGGCTTCTAAGAAATAGTAAAATTTAAGCATTTAGGGAATGGAAAAATACATAGAATTGACTTTTACTTAAGTGTGGGAGAGTTCAGAAAAATAATTTTGAAAAACAATTCAATTAAACTACATTTTGGTATATAATAGATACCTACATATAGTCTTACTTTGCTTTAGGTCTTCAGAGGCCAAAGAATCTCATGGATTACTCAAAGTTACCTCTACCTGTCAGGGCTCAAATTCCTCCTTTTCTTCTTTGTTAAATTTGATATCTTAACTCCAGAGATAAATTAGCTCCTCTAGGAAACAAGATAGCAAACTAGGACCAAAAAAAAAAAAAAAAAAAAAAAAAAACAGGAATTTCCAACAAGATGCATCAGGAGTGCCAGATAATTACAGTGAGCAAGTCATCCTGGTTCATCCAAGACTTTTCAGTTTTAGGACTAAAATTCAACAATCAGGGAAACCATGGAGTCCTGGGCAAACTGGGATGGCTGTCACCCTTACAGATACCTGTCTATAGGATAACAAGTCCCATGTTATCAGATCAGACCCAAAACTATTTATTTGGTTTTGTGAAGTCATTGCCTGATGTACCAAGAACAAAACAATGGACTGGGTCTTAAGGTCTATAACACATAATGAGCTTTTGTATCTGGCAGACATCTTCTTGCCTAAATACTATGTTTTGCTGTTTACTAGCCCTGTGAGCTTTTGCAAATCCCTTAACTATTTTGACCTTCTGCTAGTAGGACTGCTTGTAACATGGAAATAGGAAGTTACTTAGTGTGGTGCCTAGTGTTAAGTATCTCTATGTATTTAGTATAAGTCCATCATTAGTTTTTGATGTGGTATTCAATGATTCATTAGTTGTGTATATTTTTAATAAGCTGCAGTGGATGGTATCTCCTACTCTTCATCCTCATCATTATCATGGCCCTTAGAATCAAAGGTTCAGGCTCTTTCATTATCTATTATTGTGACCCTGGTTAAGACTTTTCACTGCCCTAGACCTCAGTTTTCTTACCTGTAAAGTGAAGATAACTATAGAAATCATCCTTGTACTGGAAGATTATTATAAAATCAAATGAGAAAATGTAGGTTAAGAGAAATGTATATTGTAAAGCCAGATTCAAATGCAAAGATTCAAAATCTGCTACTGTGTCAGTGCTGAATGAAGGACTGGACCTCCTGAAATGAAATGGATAACAGTAGTTACACTTATTTAAAAAGTCAGTTGGCATATTGCATGTGGTGCTAATTATTAAACCTCAAGAAAGAGAAAACAATCAGGGAGAGTCTAAGATGGCAATGTAGGAAAATCTTGAACTCGACTCCTCTGCAAACTAACCAAATCTATATTGCTCTTCTTATAGAGCAATTCCTTCTGAAGAACTGAGGCCTGATCGAACAACTTCTGCACACTGAAGAATGGCAAGAGAGATGGAGATACAGTAATGAAGGAGACCCCCAACCCTGATGCTGCAAACTGCCATAGGAAAGGACAGTACTGAAGGGCAAGGAACAGATTTTTCTGTCCTGGGAAACATGGTGGTGGGGAAGGAGAAGCTGCCGTTTTAAATTCTAGTTGCCCTTTCAAAGGAACTAGCCCTGAAGCCCTGCCAAATGTCAGGGGATCTGCTAGAATGCTCCCTGGATCTAAGGGGCTGGTAAGTACAATACTTTATGCTACCCCTCCACTTTGAGAGTACAGATGGGGAGAGGATCTGGGCACCATAGTTGGCCTGCTGCTTCACGGAGAACTGGGGTTCTACTGCAAGCCATCTCCAGCTGTCCCACCAAGGTAGCCGCAGTACAGTGCATACTGGAATACCCCTTGGCAGTGCTCCCTTAGCTCTAGCAATTTTGCTAAAATGGCACAGGCACAAATCACTACACCACTTCAGCACCAGAATTTTAGGAACACCCCCAGTGCAGAGCACCTCAGAACCTCTCAGCCTATAACTGCTTTAGATTCAGACAACTCACAGAACACCCTTAAGCAAAACACACAGGGACCTCCCCGCTGGCCCCACAATTTGGTGCCAGCTCAGCCCCAGCTGTCCAACCAGGACACCCCCTAATGTGGAATGTTCTGGGATCCTGCAGCCCACATTGCCTCAGCTCCAGCCACCCTGCCAGTGCACCCTCTATACAGAGTGCCCCATGGAACCATGGCTGTCATCTACTTCAGCTTCAGTTGTCCTGAAAAAGCATGTTCTCTACATAGAAAGCCCTGGAAACTTCCAGCTTGTACCCACTTCAGCTTCAGCAACCCTGCCAAGGTACTGTCTATAAAGAAATCCCCAGGACCATACCAGTCCGTGCACACTTTAGCTCCAACAATCCCACCAGGGTGGCCCCAGCAAAGAATGACACACGACACCCCCCACCAGCCACAGCTCTAGTCAGCCACCCAAAGTCACCAGGCACACAAGTGTACACTGGTGATGGCCACACACAAGACTATTACTCTAAGTTTAGGAGAAGTAGCTTTTACACCTAATTCATAGAAATATACTCGGAAAAGTAAAAGGAATATGTTCTAAAAGAAACAAAACCTCAGAAAAAGAACAAAACAGATAAGTAATCTCTCTGATAAAGAGTTCAAAGTACTGATCATAAAAGTGCTCATTGGACTGGAGAGAAGAATGGATGAACTTAATGAGTACTTCAACAAAGATCTAGAAAATAAATATAAATTACCAGAGTTGAAAAATAACTGAAATGAAAGGTAAGCTTTGGGAAATCAGAGGATACGTAAGAATGGATAGGTGATCTGGAATACTGGGTAATGGAAAGTACCTAAGCTCAACAGCAAAAAGAAAAAAAAATATTAAATGAGTTTAGGGTAAGTGATATTTTGATAATATCAAACAAACATTTGTATTATAGTAGTCCCAGGAGGAGAAGAGAGGTGGGGCAGCAAACTGACTTGAAGAAATGATAGCAGAAAACTTACCTAACCTGGGAATAGAAATAGACATTGAGTTCAGGAAGGACAGAAAGTACCAAACAAGAAAAAGCCACTGAGGTCGACATCAAGACACATCATAATTAAAATGGTAAAGATTAGGGGCACCTGGGTGGCACAGTCCGTTGAGTGTCCACCTCTTGGTTTAGGCTCAGGTCATGATCTCAGAGTCTGAGATCCAGCCCCACGTAGGGATCCACACTAAACACAGGGTCTGCTTACAGTTTCTATCTACCTCTCCCTCAGGCCCTCCCCCACTGCATGCTTACTCTCTATAATAAATCTTTAAAAAAATAAGATGGCAAATATTAAGCATTAAGACAATTTTAATAGTAGCAAGAAACAACTAGTTACATACAAGGGAAACCTCCTAACAACAACATCAGATGACTTTTGTCAGAAACTGACGATATCATGCCACTCCCTTCTGGCCTACAAAGTGCTGGAAGGTAAACAAAACAAAACAAAACAAAAACCTACAACTGAGAATACTCTACCTGGCAAGATTATCATTCAGAATTGAAGGAGAAAGTTTCTTAGATGAACAAAATTTAAGAGTTTATCACTACTAACCTGGCCTCATAAAAAATGTTAAACATACTTTAAGAAAAAAGACCTTAATTATAAGAAAATTATGAAAGAAAAAATTTCACCAGTAATGCAAACATACACTAAAGGTGGTAGAACAGCCACTTATAAAGCTAGTATAGAGATTAAGAGACAAAAGTAATAAGATATTACTAGTTGCAGGGACTGGCAAAATAAAGATATAAAATAGGAGAGTATACATAAAAAACATGGAAGTAGGAAGAATGAAACTTCCTTAGCATGTATTCAAACTTAAGATAACTTAATATAGATTGACTTAGGATGTTATATATGAACATTATGGTAATCACAAACCACAAACTTACAACAGATGCACAAAAAGTGAAAAGAAATGAAATCAAGCATAGCACTAAAACTCATCGATAAGGACAAGAGAATTACAAAAATAATCAGAAAGCAACTAACAAAATGGCAAATACAAATCAATTATTTTAAGTGTAAATGGCCTAAATACTCTAAAAGACATAAGGTGACTGAATGGTAAACAAAACACCTAATACCCATCTATATGCTGCATACAAGACACTACAGACTTAAAGACACATACAGACTAGCAGTGAAGGATAAAATAAGTTACTCCATGCAAATTGAAATGAAAAAGAAAAAAGCTGAGTAGAAATACTTAGACATAATAAACTTTAAACAAGGACTATAATAAGAGACAAAGGGCACTGCATAATGATAAAGGGATTAATCCAACAAAAGCCTATAACACTTATAAATATCTATGCACCCAACATTGGAGTACCTAAACACAAAGCAAATACTGACACAGAGGAGGAAAGTGACAGTAATACAGTAACAGGAGGGGACTTTGACACCCCATTTACATCAGTGGATAGGTCATCCAGGCAGCGGGGAAAAAGGCAGTAAGAAAACAATGTTTTTGAATAACAAATTAAATCAGATACACTTATATAAACAGAACAACCAAAATATACATTTTTTCAAGTGCACATGGAACATTCCCCAGCATAGATCATATGGTAGACCACAAAACAAGTTTCAATAAATTTGAAATGGAGATCATATCAAACATTTTTTTTCTGGCCACAATGGTATGAAACTAGAAATCAATTATGAAAGAAAAAAAAACTGGAAAAAAAGACATGTAGGCTAAACAACATGCTACTAAACTACCCATGAGTCAGTGAAAAAAATCAAAGAAAAAATAAAATACATGGAGACAAATATGAAGACATAGTGGTCCAAAACCCTTGAGACACAACAATACCATCCTAAGAGAAATTTATAGCAAGAAAAATCTACCTCAAGAAACAACAGAAATCTAAAGTAAACAATTGGTCCTTACATCTAAAGGAACTAGATAAAGAACAAACAAAACCCAAAGCCAAAAGTTAGTACAAGAGAGGAAATAAAGATCAGAGAAAAAACAGATGCAATAGGCACTAAAAAATTACCAAAACAGAAAATATCAGTAAAATCAAGAGCTTTCTTTAAAAATATAAACAAAATGATAAACTTTTAACAAGACTCACGAAGAAAAATAAAGAGTACCCAACTGAAATCAGGAAGAGGAGAAATAACAATCAACACCACAGAAATACAGATTAGAGATTATCAAAAATTATATGCTAACAAATTAGACAATTTAGAAGAAATGGATAAATTTCTAGAAGCATACAATCTTCCAAAGGAAATAGAAATAGAAAATAATGAACATATGATTGGTAATAAAATTGAATTGGTCATCAAGAAACTCAAGAAACAAAAGTCTGGGGCACCTGGGTGGCTCAGTGGGTTAGAGCCTCTGCCTTCGGCTCAGGTCATGATCCCAGGATCCTGGGATCAAGCCCCACATCGGGCTTTCTGCTCAGCGGGGAGCCTGCTTCTCCCTCTCTCTCTGCCTGCCTCTCTACCTACTGTGATCTCTGTCTGTCAAATAAATGGATAAAATCTTTAAAAATAAAAAAAGAAAAGAAACAAAAGTCCAAGACTAGACATATTCACAAGTTCTAGAATATTTAAAAGAAGAGATAGTATCTATTCTCAAACTATTTCAAAAAGTAGAAGAGGAAGGAAAGCTTCTGAATTCATTCTATGAGGCTAGCATTACCCTGATACCAAAATGAGACAGAAACACTACAAAGAGGAACAGGAGGAGAAGAGATTACAGGCCAATATCAGTAAAGAATACAGATGCCAGAATTCTTGAAAAAACCACATTTAACAATATGGTAAAACAATCATTCACCACAATCAAGCGAGACTTAATCTGGGAGTATAAGAATGGTTCGATATTTACAAAATCAATTGATACTACATTAATAAAGTGAAGGATAAAAATGGTATCTTAATTGATGTGGAAAAGTCGTAACAAAACTCAACATCTGTTCATGATACAAACTCAAAAGTGGGATTACATGGAACACATACCTCAAACATAATAAAGACCACTTATGGAAAAACCCATAGGTAATAGAACACTTAATTGTTAAATATCGCTTTTCCTCTAAGAGCAAGAGCAAGACAAGGATTCCACTCTCACCACTTTTATTCAGCATAACCTGAAGTCCTAACCGCAGCAATCAAGTAAGAAATAAAAGCCATCTAAATTGGTAAAGAAGAAGTAAAACTGTCACTATTTGCAGATGACATGATACCATAAATAAAATCCCTGAAGACTCCACCAAAAAAAAGTAGCAGAAAACAAAATTTTAAAAGACTCCATTTAAAGTTACACAAAAAAAGAATAAAATACTTAGGAATAAACTTAAGAAAAAGATGTACCCTGAAAACTGTAAAACATTGATGAAATGGAAAAGTACATGAACAAATGGAAGATACTACGTTCATGGATTAGAATACTATTGGTAAAATGTTCACTCCACCCAGAGCAACCTACAGATTCAAACCAATTCCTGTGAAAATACCAACAGCATTTTTCACAAAACTGGAATAGTCCTAAAATTTGTATGGAACTACAAAAGTCCTGAATAGCTAATACAATCTTGAGAAAGAGCAAAAACTGAGGTATCAAAATACCTGATATTTCAAGATTATATTGCAAAGCTGCAGTAATCAAAAAATTATGATAATGGCACATAAATCAACACACAGATCAATGGCACATTAGGAGAGCCCAAAAATAAATTCACGCTTGTATGGTCAATCAATTACACGGAGGCAAGAATATACAATAGGGAAAAGACAGTCTCTTCAATAAATGGTGCTGGGAAAACTAGACAGCTACATGCAAAAGAATGAAACTGGACCACTTTCTTACACCACACATAAAATAAACTCAAAATGCATTAGTGAATCTAAATGCCAGACTTGAAACCATAAAATTCCTAGAGGAAAACATAAGCACTAATCTGTTTGAGGGTGGCCATAGCAACATTTTTCTAGATAGGTCTCCTGAGGCAAGGGACACAAAAGCAAAAATAAACTATTAGGGCTACACCAAAATAAAAATATTTAGCACAGCAAAGGAAATGATAAACAAAATGAAAAGACAACCTATTGAATGGGAGGAGATATTTGCAAATGATGTATTTGATAAGGGGTTAACTTCCAAAATATTAATTTGGATAATTAATACATAAAGAACTTACACTACTCAACAAACATAAAAAAAATCTGATTAAATGGGCAGGGAACCGAATATACATTTGTCCAAAGATGACCTACAGACACATGAAAAAGTGCTCTCCATCACTAACGAGGGAAATACACATCAAAACCACAATGAGATCTCCTTTTAACTGTCAGAATGGCTACTATCAACAAAAATTAACAAGTGTTGGTAAGGTTATGGGGAAAAAAAGAACCCTCATGCAAAGGTGGTGGGAATATAAACTGGTACAACCACTATGGCAAACAGTACGGAGTTTCCTCAAAAAATTAAAAATAGAAATACCATTGATTTAGTAATTCTATTGTTATGTATTTATCCTCAAAATTGAGAACAGTAGCTTGAAAAGATATTTGCATCCTAATGTTCATTGCATTATCATTTATAATAGCCAAGACATGGAACAACTCAAAAGTCCACTGATCTATGAATAGATGAAGATATGTTTAGGTGTACACACACACAGAAAATAATACTCATCCATAAATAATGAGCTCTTGCCATTTGCAACAACATGGATGGACCTAAGGACTATTATGCTCAGTGGAATAAGACAATGAAGGACAAATGTTGTAGGATTTCACCTGTGCATGAAATCTAAAAATCAAATCAGAAGCAGATGCAGGGGCGCTTGGGTGGCTCAGTCAGGTAAGCATCTGCCTTCCTCTCAGGTCATGATCTCGGGGTCCTGGGATCAAGCCCCATGTTGGGCTCCTGGATCAGCAGGAGGCTGCTTCTCCCTCTCCCTCTGCTCATGCTCTCTCTGTCTCAAATGAATAAATAAATTCCCCATAAATACAGAGAACAAACTTGTGGTTGCTAGAGGGCAGGAGGCTGTGGGATGGGTAAAATGGGTGAAGGGGGAAAGGAAGTGAAGGTTTCTGGTTATGGAAAGAGTCATAGGGATAAAAGGTAGGATATAGAGAATATAGGCAATGATACTGTAATAGGATTGACTGGTGACACATGGTAATTACACTTGTGAGCATAACATAAGGTATAGATTTGAATCACTATGTTGTACAAATGAAACTAGCATAACTTTGTGTGACCAGCTATACTTCAATAAATAAAACAAAAAAAATGAGCCTTAAAGTATCCCAAAAATACCCCCCCAAAATAGACAAAAAGACAGACAAAACAAATTTGAAGAGGGTCTAGAGAAGGGCAATCCAACAGCCAAGCAGACAGAAAAGATGTAGGATAGCCAGACAATGACTCAATTCTAAGCAATAATGACTTGAGAAAGTTAACTCTAGAATTTTTTTTGCCAGTTCCCCACAAAGAGAATACTCCATGCTTCTTGAAAGGAAGATTTTAGGGCAAATACACATTGGTACTCTTTATTCCTTAAGAGCCATCAAATCACAGGCTCATTAACCCAAGATTTAAAGCCTAGAAATGAACTACCTCATAAAGTTCTAGCTACCTTACTAAGAACTTGTTATGCATGTGTTAACTACAAGCTATATCCCTAACTCTGAGGTCTGTGTGGAAGAAAACATTTGTGATATCATCTTTGGAATATGACCCATTCTTGAAATTCTTGCCTATCTTTTTTTCTATGATATTATATAGTTTTGGACTACTTTTGGTTTTTGTTTGGATGAATAAAAATAAATGATTCTAACATTCATTTGTTTGACCATCCATTGATCTATCTACACATCCACTAATCCATTTTGAACTCTTATGATCCTTGCATTGTGCTGAACATTATAGATATATAAAATATAGTGATTAAGTAAGTCCCTACATGCTACTACAATTCCTCAGATTTAAATATAACATCCCATCATTTGTTGTAATCCAACTCATTTTTTTAAAGATCTTGTGCTTAATATCTTCTGAAACATTCCAAAAATGTCATCCACTAAAAATCACCAAAGACTCAGTGACGCTTTTCCATTTGTCCATTTTGGGAAAGTACTCTCATGTCTAGGTCTCTAGTTATAGACACACACATATTCACATAATAGCTCTCATGCCCACTCAGAACTTAAATGTAAGCTTAAGTATAGGAATTATTTTTATTCATCTTCATAGCTCATTGATACTCAATGCTGATAACATTTCCTAACATTTCATTTGGGAAAGACGGGACTGATCTGGGTAGAATATTCTCATGTTATTATTAATATATTAGAGGTTAATATATTTAAAGTTTTCAATGGTGACAGATTTACAGTAACAATTATTAACTACTACCAAAAATTAGAAGTTTAGAATACTTGTAATTATGTCAGATAAACTTAAGCCAAGAAATTTGGTTTTAGGGGGGCGCCTGGGTGGCTCAGTGGGTTAAGCCACTGCTTTCGGCTCAGGTCATGATCCCAGGGTCCTGGGATTGAGTCCCACATCGGGCTCTCTGCTCAGCGGAGAGCCTGCTTCCATTCCTCTCTCTCTGCCTGCCTCTCTTGTGATTTCTGTCAAATAAATAAATAAAATCTTTAAAAAAAAAAAAAGAAATTTGGTTCTAGTAATCTTATGGAGGCATTGATCTTTACAGTCTTACATCCAAAGAACCACATCAGTGTTTATGCAAATTTATGTTATTTTAAACTAAAAGTGCATATGAAACAATATTAGTATTGAAGAAGTACTTTAGAGAGGTTAAGAATTGCCTTCTATACTTAGGAGTTAAAAATATAAAGTCAGAAAATACCATAGCAGAGCAACAGTGTTTTTTTTTTAATTTCTTCAGTATATATTTAAGTTTTGGATATGTTGCAGGGAATATGTCAATTACATATTATATTTTTAATGTTTTATCTACAAAAGATATTTAAAGAGAAAATAAAATGCTTATGAATAAAAATGAGATGGAAAATATAATTGTATTACATAGTTGGTATAGTACAAGTTTATCTACAATAGGCTTACTGTACAAATATTTTAATAAAACAGTTTACAGCGAGTGACTCATGTCTAAGCACATGGTATTCCCTGAATGAAACTTTGTACATGAACTTGAAAATTACATTCTGAGAACTATATTTGTCATTTTTCTCTCGATACAAAAGGGAATCTTAGAAAAACAAAATGAGGGGAAGTTCACAAAATTACCAAATAAGTTTTTAAAAGTAAGGCTTATTGGCCTTATACATCTGTTCAGAGCTCATGTTATGTATTTATGTAAGTGTATAGATCTATGCTTGTGATCAAGACTAGTGGTGCTCAGTATCTTTATTTTCATATTTTTATTTAGCATATCACAGTTTATTTCTTCAGCTCCTTTACATCTAGGTGGCCCTGAGGGACTAGTCTGGTCAATGGCATGAGAGAAGAAGTAATATGTACCTCTTTCAAACCTGGCCCCTGAAACTTCACTTGAAATCATCTTCGCCTTCACTTTCCTCATGTGATGAGGGGTGCGAGAACCCACTGAAAGACTGAGAAGAGATTAAAAGAGCTTGGATCCCTCAATGACTGTGGAATACAGCATCGATAGCCTACCAATTGAGTCATGAGCAACAAATCTTTCATGTTTCCTACATATTTCTGCAACTACGGTTGTGATATTTAATTTCAAGATTTAAATATCTTGGTTCAATACTTTACCAAGTTACCTCATAGACTTGTTATTTTTAAATTTATCTAATATTTTACCTACAGAACTTTGAAATGGTAAATAGATTTCAGGATACTGGCCTCTAGTGAAAATAACCAAGTATTACAAAGAACAGGATGATTTTAGAAGAAGAATATTAATTGCAGGGGCCTAAACATGAACTGATTAAATTAAAACAAAACCTCAGACAAACCTTGGGTACCGACTTCAAAACTTCTTTTGTTGATAGAGAATAATTCCCTTATGAACTACGCTGGAGTTAATTAACACATCTTTCTGCACTAACAGTTGCTTGTGCAGGGATGAAAAACAGATTTAAAGAACAAGTGATTGTTGCAACTTGAGTGTGATGAAGGCATGTTTCCCTTGTTACATTGTGAACTGTGTGCTGGCAGCTGCCTGAAAAATATTTATTTTATTCTTTATTTAAACTCAGTGAGCCAACTTACAGTACATCATTAGTTTCAGATATAGCGTTCAATAACTTATCAATTGCATAAAACACCCACTGCTCATCACATCATGAGCCTTTCTTAATGTCCATCACCCAATGACCCCATCCCCTACCCACCCCCCCTCCAGCAACCCTGTTTTCCATAGCTAAGAATCTCTCATAGTTTTTTTCTCCCTCTCTGATGACTTTTCCCTCCCTTCCCTTATGATCCCTCTATGCTGTTTTATTCCACATAAAAGTGAAACCATATGATAATTGTCCTTCTGATTGACTTATTTCCATCACCGTAATACCCTCCAATTCTATCCACATCAGTGTAAATGGTATTTATCCTTTCTAATGGCTGAGTAATATTGTATATATTACATTGTATATATGTACTACATCTTTATCCATTCATCTGTCAATGGACATCTAGACTCTTACCACAGTTTGGCTATTGTGGACATTGCTGCTATGAGCATTGGGGCACAGGTGCCCCTTTGGATCACTACATTTATACCTCTGGGGTAAATACCTAGTAATGTAATTGCTAGGTCATAGGGTAGCTCTATTTTTGACATCTTGAAGAGCCTCCACACTCTCCATACCACTTTCCAGAGTGGCTGTACCAGCTTGCATTCCCACCCAGAGTGTAAGTGGGTTCCCCTGCCTCCACATCCCTGCCAACATTTGTTGTTTCCTATCTTGTTCATTTTAGCCATTCCAACTGGTTTGAGGTGGTATCTCATTGGGATTTTGATTTGTCTAAGTCTAATAATACAATTCACCATTGCACTATTTTTAGTGAAACATTTCTGTAAAGAATTTTAATGACCAACAGTAAACCTTGCCCTGGGAAGGTGTTTTTTGTTTGTTTGTTTTGTTTTGTTTTTAACAGTGAAGCTTATTTTTCTTGCCATAATTTATTATGTGTAAATCATGTCTTCCTTATCTATATTACTTCAAAACTGGGCATTATAGGCTATTTTTACTGAAGCTAGTAACACACAGAAATGTTGATAGTTACATAATAGGTTTATTAAGTGGCAACAGCAAAACATAATCCATTAGTGGGAAGTTGGTATCCTTTGCCATTAAATCATAGGTCTCTATAAAAGTGTTAACCTCTTTGAATCAAATTGGGGCACAGATAATCAGTACAAAGTAATACCGAATGTAGTTCCAATGTAATCTTTATTAGTTAATAGAGTAGAGTTGTGAAAGTAGATATATATTCACTAAGTTATACCAATTAGCATAAACCCATAAGCCTAGGGCACAAAGAACTCTAGTGAGGACTAGTTCACACAAACAGGAATAGAAACTTGAAAATTCCAACGACGACTTAGAGCACCAACATTATTGTCCATCTCTAGCTAGTAAAGCTGATGGCTGCAACAGTAACAGTGTGTTGGTGACTGAAAAGACTGACCCCAAACAAGAAAATAACTGAAATGAAGTTCTGCCTATTTCCCATGCAGCACTGTAAACTGTATGACCCAAGATCACCATTACCTTATTCTGCAGCACTATCTTAGAAGAAAAATGACAGGATACTCAGAACTATTACTAGAGCTATCTCCTGTCAGGTATGCATTCATGCACACACCCAGATGTCTTTGCCAAGCCAACACATCTAATTAGGGCCTTTCAATCCCTTAGGGTAGTGTAGAGAATACCATGGGCCACACTGGAATCAGGACCTCTGGTTTACTCCTGGAATTAAGAGAAGGTGGGAAAGGGGGCCTGGCATATTGCAAGTCATCAAAATTACTTATTGAATGGATAGTCTTATATGTAAGGGAGTTCCTATTTCAGAGAACTTTGAGAAGTACCTTAAAAGACTTGCTCCCATGAACTTGTTTGAAAGCAGATCTAGAAGACACAACAGGGATCCTGCTCTGGGCTGTCCTCTAAGAGTAATGCTTCCTAAGCCTTTCTACATCATGACACACACAGAAAATGATAGTATTTGCATGAAATAGTGGTTAAATGGAGGATTTTGGAATCCTGCATAAGGTGGAGGTGACAGGAAACCTGAGGGCTGATGAGATGGATCCTCCAGCACATGGTTTGGAAGCTATGTTCCAGAAAAGATGAATAATACTGAGAGTCCATTGAGGGATCTAGCTATTGCTGGTATTATTTAACAGATTCTATCACCCACTGAGTACTTACCATATGCCAGCAACTACACCCAACACTTAATGCACACTATTTCTTTTTATCCTTAAAGTAATCTAGGGACTCTACTTTTGGTAACGACAGCATGAGAAGGTCAGATGACTGCTCCATAGAAAATGACCATACACTGGACAAAACCATTTATGACAATCATTTCAGGGCACTGGAAAATAACCAAAGGTAGGCAACAACTTGGGAAATACTAACTCATGTAAAACTGCTACTGCATTGAGTAATAACTAAGAATTAACTTTTGGAGGGGAGGTGGGGGTCTGGGAGCATTCCCAAGCTCCACCAACTACCAAACACAGGCAGTGAAAATCCAGCTTTATCAGCTGGAGGTGACAGACTCAGGATCAGGCAGCAAAGCAGTTAGAAATTTCAGAGGGGGATTTTGGATGTGAGAAAACTATAGAGCAGCTGATACAATAAGCTTTCCATATATACCTGGCTAACTGCTAACCCATGCATGCTTATTGGATACCCCAGGAAACCTAACAAAAATTAAAAGAAAGCATGTGAATTTGCCACACATCTGAATGCACACTGAAATCTATACACAAAAGAAGAGGATGAAAGCCTTACTAAGTCAAAGTCTCTGAATACAATCTCTGCCTGTTACCATTTGACCCCTGAACTATGCAGGTGCAGAGGGATTCCTTAGAGAACTGTGAAAAAAAATCTATGGTTGGAGATTTCAGTTTGACTCCAGGCATGTTAAAGTCTAAATCCCTTCAAAGAACAAAACCGATTTCAGATTCACTGTGAGTACAACTACAAATACTTTTTTCCTATTTTTTGACCAAAAAATATGAGATGTGAAAGGAACAGGAATAACCCATATCTAGGGGAAAAGACAGCCATTAGAATTTGACATTGAGTGGGCTCAGAGGTTGGATTTAAGACAAAGACTTCAAACAGCTATTATAAATACATTAACAAATAAAAAGAAATCCTGTTCAAGGAATATTCAAATAATGAACAAATAGTAAATACTAAGAGAAGGAAACTAAAAGAACCCAATGGCTATTGTAGAGAAGAAAAGCATATTAATGGAAATGAAAAATATATGGTATATACTGAAACAGATTTGAAATGGTGAAGAAAAAAACAATGAATGAAAAATCAGTAGATCGCGATCTAAAAACAGAACAAGAAATTAAAAATAAACAGACTTGAAGATCTGTGGGTCAATATCAAGCACTGCAAAATATAGCTCAGCCATGACCTCAAGGTAAATTTTGTTAAAGCTGCACATGTACCCTGCCCAGCCATTGCTGCATACTATGCCCCACACCTTGTGCCTCCAACTGCTGGTGCATAGCCCCCAGCCACTATAGCATTTCAAGAGATCTGGCGTACGATTTGCGGCCCAATGGAAATTTTGCTAATACTGCTGCCCACTCCCATGTTCCCTGGTGGGCATGCTCCCTCAGAGCTGCTGTGCCTGGGTCCCACTAACACTACAGAGAATAAGCACAGCCCACAATAGGCACAATAGGCAGAATGTCAGTGCAAATAAGTTCACTGAAAGGAAAAGTGACTCAGACACAACATCAGAGTATAGGCATCACACACAGGATACTCTTTTGAAATGCCAGATTCTGTGAACAGGGTACACTGTATTGCAGGGCACTCTAAGACCTCTTTTTGATAAAGTAACTCTTTTCAAGAGCAGAAGACATAGCTGATTTTCTCAACACATATAGACACAGAAATGCAGACAAAATGAGGAGACAGAGAAATTTATCCCAAATGTAAGAACAGGACAAGGCCATGGCTATCGAGATCTAAGTGAAACAGATATAAGTAATATACCTGACCAAGAATTTAAGGCAATGATCAGGAGGGTACTCCCTGGACTTGAGGCAAGAGTGGAGGACATGAATGAAACCCTTAACACAGAGATAAGGCATGACATAGAAGAGATAAAGGGCTCAATAAACAAAATGAGAAAAGTGCTTGATAGAATGAACACCAGGATAGAAGCAGCAGGAAAATTTAGTGACCTAGAAGACAGAATGGGAAGTAAACTGAAGAAAAGAAATAGAAATTACAAAAAACAATACATTTAAGGAACTCAGTGACTTCAAACATGACATTTGTATTGTAAGAGTTCCAGAAAAAAGGGAATAGGGAGCAGAAAATTTATTTGAAGAAATAATAGCTGAAAACTTCCCTAATCTGGGGAGGGAAACATATCTAGATCCAGGGGGCACCAAAAACTCCTATCAAATCAACAAAAGCAGACCGACACCAGAACATATATTAAACTGGCAAAATATAATGATAAAGAGAATATTTTAAATATATTTTTTAGGATTTTATTCATTTGCCGGGGGGGGGGGGGGAGCAAGCACAGGCAGACAGAGTGGCAAGCAGAGGCAGAGGGAGAAGCAAGCTCCCTGCTGATCAAGGAGCCCAATGTGGGACTCGATCTCAGGATGCTGGGATCATGACCTGAGCCGAAGGCAGCCGCTTAACCAACTGAACCACCCAGGCGTCCCAAAACAGTATTTTAAAAGCAGTAAGATGAAAGAAGTCAGTAACTTACAAACAAAAACTCATAAGGCTAGCAGGAGGTTTTTCAACAAATTTTTGCAAGCCAGAGTAGAGTGGCATGATATATCCAAAATGCTGAATGGGAAAAATCTGCAGCCAAGAACACTCTATCCAGCAGGACTACCATTCAGAATAGAAGAAGGGATAAGGAGTTTTCCCAACAAAAACTAGGAGTTCATGACCACTATACCAGTCCTGCAAGAAATATTAAAGGGAATTCGTTGAGTGGAAAGGAAACCCCAAAAGTGACAATACAGAGGAAACACAAAAGTACTAAAATGATTCTTTCCTCTTTAAAAAAAACAAAAACAAAACAATAAACCACAGAGTCAAAGAACTCACACAATAAAAGGATATAAAATATCAACATACACCTAAAATGTGGGGAGGTAAGGAGCAAAGAATGGTCGCAAAGTTAAACGACAACCAACTTAATATGGAAAAATATATGTAGAAGAGGATATAATCACTAAAAAAAAGGCCAAAAATCATGAAAAAGAGAAATATTAGAGAAAAACTTCAAAAAATATAACAAGTAATCAAATGGCAATAAATACATATCAATTAATTATTTTGAATGTAAGTGGACTAAATGCTCCAAACAAAAGACATAGAGGATTGAAAAAAAAAAATAGAATGGATTGGGGAAAAAAGAAAAAAAGATCCACCTATATACTGCCTATAGGAGACTTGTTTTAGGCCTAGACACCTGCAGATTGAAAGGGTATGGAGAAACATTTATCATGTAAACGGATGTCAAAGGAGGTTGGAGTAGCAATACTTATTTCAGATAAAATAGACCGTAAAGTTTTATTTTAGAGAGAGGGCATGTGTGAGCAGGGAAAGGGATAGAAGGGAGAGGATCTCAAGTGGTCTCCCCACTGAGTGCAGAGCCTGATGTGGGGCTCAATCCCACCACTGCAAGATCATGACCTGAATTGAAATCAAGATTCCGATTCTCCATCAACTAAGCCACCCAGATGCCACCAGATAAAAAAACCTTAAATCAATGACTATAATAAGAGATAAAGAACACTATATAATCATAAAAGGGACATTCCAACAAGAAGATATGAGTTATAAATATTTATGCACCAAACATGGAAACACTCAAATATATAAAACAGTAACAAAGGAGCTAATAATAATAGGGGGCTTTAAACACACCATTAACAGCAATGGTCAGATCATATAAATGGAAAATCAAGGAAACAATGGCTTTGAATGACACACTGGAATAGGATATTTTGAATATATCTGCTAAATAGATCTATCTTAAAAGAAAACACATTCCTTTCAAGTGTACCACACAGAACATTCTCCAGAACAGATCACATGCTGGTTCACAAAACAAGCTTCAACAAATTCAGGAAGATCGAAGTCCTACCATGCATCTTTTACTGACCACAATGCTATGAAGCTAGAAGTTAACCGCAAGAAAAAAATCTGCAAAGAACACAAATACATGGAGTTTAACATGTTTTACTGAACAATGAATAGGTCAACCAGGAAATAAAAACAGAAATAAAGTACATGGAAACAAATGAAAATGAAACACAATGGTCCAAAATCTTTGGATGCAGTAAAAACAATTCTAAGAGGCAACTATATAGCAATACAGGCCTATTTCAAGAAGCAAGAAAAATCTCAAACAACCTCACCTTACATGTATGGAAAAGGGATAACATACAAAGCCTAAAGGCAGCAGAAGGAAAGAAATAAGGAGTAGAGCAGAAATAAAATAGAAATTTTAAAAATTAAATAGATCAATGAAACCAAGAAATGATTCTCTGAAAAAAATTAATAAAATTGATAAACCTCTAGATAGACTTATTAAGAAAAAAGAGAAGGAGCTCAAAATCACAAGTAAGGAGAAACAACCACCAATGCCATAGAAATATAAACAATTCTAAGAGAAAATTATTAAAACCCATATGCCAACAAATTGGGCAAACTGAAAGAAATGGGTAAATTCCTAGAAACATAGAAACTCCCAAAACGGATATAGGCAGAAATAGAAAATTAGAACGGACTGATAACCAACAAAGAAATTGAATCAGTAATCAAAAATCTTCCAACAAACAAAAATCCAGGACAAAATGGCTTCACAGATGAATTCTACCAAACATTTAAAGAAGAGTTAATACCCCTTCTTCTCAAACCATTCCACAAAATAGAAAAGGAAGGAGAGCTTCCAAATTCTATGAAGCCATCATTACCTTGATACCAAGACCAGATAAAAATATCACCAAAAAAAAAAAAGACCCCAAAAACCAAAAAACAATAACAAGCCACTACAGGCCAATATGCCTGATGAACCTAGGTACTAAAATCCTCAATACCTGCAAACCAAATTCAACAATATATTTTTTAAAAAATCATTCACCATGATCAAGTGGGATTTATTTCTGGGTAAAAAGGATGGTTCACTATTCACAAACAAGATACAGCACATCAATAAGAGAAGGGATATGAATCATATGATCATTTCAATAGATGCAGGAAAAGCATCTGACAAAGTACAACAATCGTTTATGATAAAAGCCATCAACAAAGTTAGAGACTTTGCCTTCTGCTCAGGTCATGATCCCAAGGTCAGGGGATCGAACCCCAGATCGGGCTCTCTGCTCAGCGGGGAGCCTGCTTCTCTTTCTCTCTCTCTCTCTCTCTCTCTCTCTTTCTCTGCTTGCCTCTCTACCTACTTGTGATCTCTCTGCCAAATAAATAAATAAATAAAATCTTTAAGCAACAACAACAAAAAAGCCACCAACAAAATAGGTTTACAAGGAACATACCTCAACATGATAAAGTCCATATGTGAAAAATCCATAGCAAGTGTCATCCTCAGTGAGGAAAAACAGATCTTTTCCCCTAAGGTAGGAACGAAACAAGGATGTCCACTATCACCACTTTTACTCACCATAGTAGTAAAAGTCTTAGCCATGGCAATCAGACAACAAAAAATAAAAGGCATCCAAATTCAGTAAGGGAGAAGGAAAACTTTCACTAGTTGCTAATGACATGATAGTATATATAGAAAACCCAAAAGACTCCACCGAGAGTGCTAGAACTGATTCTCAAATTCAGTAAAATCATAAGATACAAAAACCAATGTATAGAAATCTGTTACATTTCTATATACCAATAATGAAGTAGTAGAAAGAAATTATCAATCTCATTTACAATTGCACCAAAACAGTAAGATACCTAGGAATAAATCTAATCAAAGAGGGGAAAGACCTGTACTCTGAAAACCATAAAACACTGATGAAAGAAACTGAAGATGACACAAAGAAATGGAAAGACATTACATGCTCAAGATTATTGTCAAAACATCTATACTACCCAAAGACATCTACACATTTAATGAAATCCCTATCAAAATATTGATAGCATTTTTCACAGAACTAGAACAAATGACCCTAAAATTGGTATGGAACCACAGAAGACCTCAAATAGCCAAAGCAATCTTGCAGGGGGAAAAAAAAGAAAAAAGAAAAAGCATATCTGGAGACATCACAGTTCTAGGCTTTAAGTTATATTAGCTGCAGTAATCAAACAACTACGGTGCTGTCACAAAAATGGACACATAAATCAACAGAACTGAATAGAAAACCCAGAAATAAACACACAATTATATGGTCAATCTTCTACACAGCAGTAAAGAATATCTAATGGGAAAGAACAGTCTCTTCAATAAATGGTGTTGAGAAAACTGGACAGACACATATTAAGAGAATGAAAGTGGACCACTTTCTTGTACTATACACCAAAACCTCAAAAAATTGAATACCTAAATGTGAGACCTGAAACCATACAATCCTAGAAGAGAGCACAGGCAGTAATTTCTCTGACATTGGCAGAGTTGGGACTGCATCAAAATAAAAAGCTTCTGCCCAGCAAAGGAAACAATCAACAAAACTAAAAGGCAACCTATGGGATGGGAGAAGATATTGGCAGATGACATATCTGATAAGTTAGTACTCAAAACCTTGTGAAGAACTTCTAAAACTCAGCATCCCCCCAAAAACGAATAATCCCATTAAAAAATAAGCAGAAGCCATGAACAGACATTTCCCCAAAGAAGACCTCTACATATCCAACAAACATGACAAGTACTCGTCATCACCATCAGGGAAATCCAGGTCAAAGCTACAAGAGGACATCACCTCACATCTGTCAGAATACCTAAAATCAACAACACAAGAAACAGGTGTTGGCAAGGATGTGGAGAAAAAGGAACCTTCTTGCACTGTCAGTGGGAATGCAAACTGGTACCGTCGCTCTAGAAAACAGTAAGGAGGTGCCTCAAAAAGTTAATAGAACTATTCTATGATCCAGCAATCAAATTATTGGGCATTTAAACAAATACAAAAATGCAATTCAAAGTGATACATGTACCTGTATGGTTTAACAGCATTATTTATAATAGCCCAGATATGGAAGCAGCCCAAGTGTCCACTGATTGATGAATGGATAAAGATGTGGTGTGCGTATATATATGTGTATACACACACACACACACACTGGAATATTTCTCAGCAATAAGAATGAAATCTTGCCATTTGTAATGACATGGACAGAGCTAGGGAGTATAATGTAAGTGAAATAAGACAAAGACAAATAGCATATGATTTCACTCATGTGGAATTTAAGAAGGATCAGCAAAGGGAAGAAAAAGAAATTAAGAAACAGATTTAATTTTAAAGAACTGATGGTTACCTGCAGGGAGGTGAGTGGAGGAATGGGTGAAACAGGTGATGAGGATTAAGGAGTGAACTTGTCATATGAACACTTCATGATCTATGGAATTGTTGAACTACTATATTCTACACCTGAAACTAAAATGACACTAAGTTAACTGGGATTAAAATAAAAACTTAAAAACCATTGCAAAATGTTAGTAATAAAATAACAGGAAAGGAAAAGATCAGGGAAAAAATGGAGGGAAAATGGCTCAAATCTACCCAAACATAATGAAAAACATAAACTTACAAACCAAGAAACTCCATTCCAAAGTAGGATAAAACAAAGGAAACAACCTGAACATATGGAAGTGAAATATTTTTTTCATAATTTTTTTTCCATTTTATTTTTTCAGCGTAACAGTATTCATTCTTTTTTGAACAACACCCAGTGCTCCATGCAAAACGTGCCCTCCCCATTACCCACCACCTGTTCCCCCAACCTCCCACTCCTGACCCTTCAAAACCCTCAGGTTGCCCCAACCTCCCACCCCTGACCCTTCAAAACCCTCAGGTTGTTTTTCAGAGTCCATAGTCTCTTATGGTTCGCCTCCCCTCCCCAATGTCCATAGCCCGCTCCCCCTCTCCCAATCCCACCTCCCCCCAGCAACCCCCAGTTTGTTTTGTGAGATTAAGAGTCATTTATGGTTTGTCTCCCTCCCAATCCCATCTTGTTTCATTTATTCTTCTCCTATCCCCCTACCCCCCCATGTTGCTTCTCCATGTCCTCATATCAGGGAGATCATATGATAGTTGTCATGGAAGTGAAATTTTTAAAAAGCCATGATAAAATCTTGACACCAACAAGAGAAAAATGACTCATCCCATTCAGGGGAATAAGGGCAGGAGTAATGGCTAGCTTCTCATTAGAAACAATGAAGACCACAGATATTAGAATGGTATATTCAAAATCTATATAAAAAGCATAAAAATTGGAAAGGAAGTAAACCTTCTTTCCTGACCTACAATTGTTCAAATTAACATCCTAAAGACTATACATAAAACTGACTAGAACAAGTAAATTTCATAAGGTTATAAGAGTTGGCTGAGTAATGACTACCAAGGATATCCAGGTTCTAGAATCTGGAACCTCTGAATTTTACTGGTAAGGAAGAAGAGACGTTGCAAGTGTGATTAAATTAAGGATGTGGAAATAGCAGGATTATCCTGGGATATCTGGTGGGTCTTAAGTCAGAAATGTTCTTAATAAGAGGAAAGCTTAAAGATATTTGACTATAGGAGAGAAGGTGATATGATAAATACAGGTTTTGAAGATGAAGGAAAGGGCCATAAGTCAAGGAAGACAAGTGGCTACCAAAAAAGGCAAAGAATGGGCTTCTCATCTTCAGAGCCTCCAGAAAAAGACAGCCTTGCCAACACCTTGACCTTATCCCAGTGAAACTGGTTTAAGATCTCCAGGACTGTAAAAGAATAGATTTGTGTTGTGTTAAACCACGAAGCTTATGGTGATTTGTTACAATGGAATAGGAAAGTGACACAAAGATCAAAACGAAAATTTTATTTCTATACACCGATAGTGAAAATTCCAAAAGTGAAACAATTCCATTAATAGTAACATCAAAGATGGATTCAGGAATAAATGTAACAAAATATGCATAGGCAAAATTTGCAAGACTAGAATATCACAGAGAGAAATTAAACAGGACCTAAAAAAAAAAAAAAAAGGAAATATATACTGGGTTCACGGAAACTTATTAATCGCCCCATACTGAAATGTAAGTTTCAATCAATGCAATTTCAAACAAAATCCTAGTGTGTTTTTATTAGAAATTGGTAAGAATGTCTAAAATACCAAACATTTTTAAAAACTGTTTTATTAACATATATTTTTGCCCCAGGGGTACAGGTCTGTGAATCACCAGGCTTACACACTTCACATCACTCCCCATAGCACACACCCTCCCCAAAGTCCATAACCCAACCACCCTCTCCGTATCCCCCTCCCCCCAACAACCCTCAGTTTGTTTTGTGAGATTAAGAGTCTCTTATGGTTTGCCTCCCTCCTGATCCCATCTTGTTTCATTTTTTTCCCTCCTCACCCCCAAATCCCCTACTTTGCCTCTCAAATGCCTCATATTGAGGAGATCATATAATTATCTTTCTCTGATTGACTTATTTCACTCAGCCTAATACCCTCTAGTTCCATCCATGTTGCAAATGGCAAGATTTCATTTCTTTTGATGGCTGCATAATATTCCAGTGTGTGTGTGTGTGTGTGTGTGTGTGTGTCAGTCGATGGACATCTACGTTCTCTCTATAGTTGCTCTATAGTTGGGCTATTGTGGACATTGCCGTTATAAACATTCAGGTGCACATGCCGCTTGGATCACTACATTTGTATCTTTAGGGTAAATACCCAGTAGTGTGGTTGCTGGGTCAACTTTCTGAAGAACCTCTATGTTGTTTTCCAGAGTGGCTACACCAGCTTGCATTCCCACCAAAGGTGTGAGAGGGTTCCCCTTTCCCTGCATCCTTGCCAGCATCTGTCATTTCCTGACTTGTTCATTTTAGCCATTCTGACGGTGTGAGGTGGTATCTCATTGTGGTTTTGATTTCTATTTCCCTGATGCCGAGTGATGTGGAGCACTTTTTCATGTGTGTCTCTTGGCCATCTGGATGTCTTCTTTGCAGAAATGTCTGTTCATTTCCTCTACCTATTTCTTAATTGGATTATTTGTTCTGTGGGCATTGAGTTTGGTAAGTTCTTTTTTTTTTTCCCTTTTTATTAATTTTTTCAGCGTAACAGTATTCATTCTTTTTGCACAACACCCAGTGCTCCATGCAAAACGTGCCCTCCCCATCACCCACCACCTGTTCCCCCAACCTCCCACCCCTGACCCTTCAAAACCCTCAGGTTGTTTTTCAGAGTCCATAGTCTCTTATGGTTCGCCTCCCCTCCCCAATGTCCATAGCCCGCTCCCCCTCTCCCAATCCCACCTCCCCCCAGCAACCCCCAGTTTGTTTTGAGAGATTAAGAGTCATTTATGGTTTGTCTCCCTCCCAATCCCATCTTGTTTCATTTATTCTTCTCCTATCCCCCTACCCCCCCACGTTGCTTCTCCATGTCCTCATATCAGAGAGATCATATGATAGTTGTCTTTCTCCGATTGACTTATTTCACTAAGCATGATACGCTCTAGTTCCATCCAAGTCGTCGCAAATGGCAAGATTTCATTTCTTTTGATGGCTGCATAGTATTCCATTGTGTATATATACCACATCTTCTTGATCCATTCATCTGTTGATGGACATCTAGGTTCTTTCCATAGTCTGGCTATTGTAGACATTGCTGCTATAAACATTCGGGTACACGTGCCCCTTCGGATCACTATGTTTGTATCTTTAGGGTAAATACCCAGTAGTGCAATTGCTGGGTCATAGGGTAGTTCTATTTTCAACATTTTGAGGAACCTCCATGCTGTTTTCCAGAGTGGTTGGACCAGCTTGCATTCCCACCAACAGTGGAGGAGGGTTCCCCTTTCTCCACATCCTCTCCAGCATCTGTCATTTCCTGACTTGTTAATTTTAGCCATTCTGACTGGTGTGAGGTGATATCTCATATGATACTCTCAATAGATGCTGAAAAAGCATTTGACAAAGTACAGCATCCCTTCCTGATCAAAACTCTTCAAAGTGTAGGGATAGAGGGCACATACCTCAATATTATCAAAGCCATCTATGAAAAACCCACCGCAAATATCATTCTCAATGGAGAAAAACTGAAAGCTTTTCCATTAAGGTCAGGAACACGGCAGGGATGTCCATTATCACCACTGCTATTCAACATAGTATTAGAAGTCCTAGCCTCAGCAATCAGACAACAAAAAGAAATTAAAGGCATCCAAATTGGTAAAGAAGTAGTCAAACTATCACTCTTCGCAGATGATATGATACTATATGTGGAAAACCCAAAAGACTCCACTCCAAAACTGCTAGAACTTGTACAGGAATTCAGTAAAGTGTCAGGATATAAAATCAATGCACAGAAATCAGTTGCATTTCTGTACACCAACAACAAGACTGAAGAAAGAGAAATTAAGGAGTCAATCCCATTCACAATTGTACCCAATACTATAAGATACCTAGGAATAAACCTAACCAAAGAGACTAAGAATCTATACACAGAAAATTATAAAGTACTCATGAAAGAAATTGAGGAAGACACAAAAAAATGGAAAAATGTTCCATGCTCCTGGATTGTAAGAATAAATATTGTGAAAATGTCTATGCTACCTAAAGCAATCTACACATTTAATGCAATCCCTATCAAAATACCATCCATTTTTTTCAAAGAAATGGAACAAATAATCCTAAAATTTATATGGAACCAGAAAAGACCTCGAATAGCCAAAGGAATATTGAAGAACAAAGCCAAAGTTGGTGGCATCACAATTCCGGACTTCAAGCTCTATTACAAAGCTGTCATCATCAAGACAGCATGGTACTGGCACAAAAACAGACACATAGACCAGTGGAACAGAATAGAGAGCCCAGAAATCGACCCTCAACTCTATGGTCAACTAATCTTCGACAAAGCAGGAAAGAATGTCCAATGGAAAAAAGACAGCCTCTTCAATAAATGGTGCTGGGAAAATTGGACAGCCACATGCAGAAAAATGAAATTGGACCACTTCCTTACACCACACATGAAAATAGACTCCAAATGGATGAAGGACCTCAATGTGAGAAAGGAATCCATCAAAATCCTTGAGGAGAACGCAGGCAGCAACCTCTTCGACCTCAGCCGCAGCAACATCTTCCTAGGAACAACGGCAAAGGCAAGGGAAGCAAGGGCGAAAATGAACTATTGGGATTTCATCAAGATCAAAAGCTTTTGCACAGCAAAGGAAACAGTTAACAAAACCAAAAGACAGCTGACAGAATGGGAGAAGATATTTGCAAACGACATATCAGATAAAGGGCTAGTATCCAAAATCTATAAGGAACTTAGCAAACTCAACACCCAAAGAACAAACAATCCAATCAAGAAATGGGCAGAGGACATGAACAGACATTTCTGCAAAGACGACATCCAGATGGCCAACAGACACATGAAAAAGTGCTCCACGTCACTCGACATCTGAGTTTGGTAAGTTCTTTATAGATTTGGGATACTAGCCCTTTATCTGATATGTTTGCAAATATCTTCTCCCATTCTGTCAGTTGTCTTTTGGTTTTGCTGACTGTTTCCTTTGTTGGGCAAAACCTTTTGATCTTGAAGTCCCAATAGTTCATTTTTGTTCTTGCTTCCCTTGCCTTTGACAATGTTTCTAGGAAGAAGTTGCTGTGGCTGAGGTCAAAGAGGTTGCTGATTGTGCTCTCCTCAATACCAAATATTTTTTTAAGAAGAACAGCAAAGTTAGAGGACTTATATACTACCTGATTTCAAAGCAATATAAAAATAATCAAATAGTATGGTATTGGCCTAAGAAAAGAAATACAGGGGGCGCCTGGGTGGCTCAGTGGTTTAAGCTGCTGCCTTCAGCTCAGGTCATGATCTCAGGGTCCTGGGATCGAGTCCCGCATCGGGCTCTCTGCTTGGCAGGGAGCCTGCTTCCTCCTCCCTCTCTCTGCCTGCCTCTCTCCCTCTCTCTGCCTGCCTCTCTCCCTACTTGTGATCTCTATCTGTCAAATAAATAAATAAAATCTTTTTTAAAAAAAAAGAAATACAGGGGGCGCCTGGGTGGCTCAGTGGGTTAAGCCGCTGCCTTCAGCTCAGGTCATGATCTCAGGTCCTGGGATCGAGTCCCGCATCGGGCTCTCTGCTCAGCAGGGAGCCTGCTTCCCTCTCTCTCTCTCTGCCTGCCTCTCTATCTACCTGTGATCTCTCTCCGTCAAATAAATAAATAAAATCTTAAAAAAAAAAGAAAAGAAATACAGATCAATGAAAGAGAATGGAAAATTTGGAAAGATGTTTAAATGGTTAACTGATTTTTTAACAAAGGGGTGAAGTAAACCAATAGTGAAAAGAAAATCTTTTCAATAAATAGTGCTAGGATACTTGGCCATCTACATTCAAAAAAAGGTACCTTGATTCTTATACCATGCACAAAAGTTAACTCAAAACAGATCATAAATCTAAATGAGAACTTACTTTAAAGCTAAAAATTCTAGGAGAAAACCTAGGGAAAAAATCCATGACTTTGGGTTAAGCAAGATTTCTGAGATGTGACACCCAAAGCATCTTCTTTTCTGGCATATGTTTATTGGGTCATACAAGAAAAAAATTAGTAAGTCAGCTTTTATTAGAAGTGCTTTGGTCTTTGAGGTATACCAGCAAGAAAATGAAAAGTTAAAGACTGAGAAAATATTTGCAGAAATATCTAATGAAAAATTTGTTTCCAAAAAATATAAAAAACGCTTAAAATACATAGTAAGAAAATTTTTTTATGTTATGTGAGTAACCATACAACGTATTTTTAAATTGGGCAAAATATTTGAACACACCTTACACAAAAGATACATAGTTTTCTTTATGAATAAACACTACACGAATGAAGGTATATAAGTTGAACAGACACTCCACAGAAGATAGACAAATGGTCCACAAGACACAAAGAAGATCAACATCATTGATTAAGGAAATTAAATTAAGCCCACATTGAGACACCATTCCATGCCCACTGGAATAATTCATGTTGGAAAGGTGAACAATACGAAGTGTTGTTGAGGATGTGGAGAAACCGAAACACTATGTACTGTAGGTGGGAATGCAAAATGGTAGAGCCACTTTGAAAAGTCTGATAGCATCTTATAATATTAAACATATACTTATTTGGCTCAGCAATTGTACTTCTAGGCATCTACCCAAGAAAAAAACCTATGGCCACAGAAATATTTATATGACTATTTGTAGCAGCATTGTCCATAGTAACCCCAAATAGATACCACCCAAACATAAATAAGATGTGGTAGGTTATACAATGGAATACTTTTCAGCAATAAAAGGGATGAACTTGTGATACAAGGTACAAACAAAATCCATGCACCAAAAAACAACATGCTAAGTGAAAAACACTAAAACAAAAGACTACATACTGTTTCCATTCACGTGGTATTCTGGAAAAAGTGAAACTGCTGGAACGGAAAGCAATCAAATGGTTTCTGGGACCAAGGAAGGGTAGGCATTAGGGATTGAAAAAGGCCCTTTAGGGGCGCCTGGGTGGCTCAGTGGGTTAAGCCGCTGCCTTTGGCTCAGGTCATGATCTCAGGGTCCTGGGATCGAGTCCCGCATCAGGCTCTCTGCTCAGCAGTGAGCCTGCTTCCCTCTCTCTCTCTCTCTCTCTGCCTGCCTCTCTGTCTACTTGTGATCTCTGTCAAATAAATAAAAAATCTTTAAAAAAAAAGAAAGAAAAGAAAAAGGTCTTTTACTTTATGGGGTGATGCAAAAGTCCTAAAACTAGGTTGTGGTGGCAGTTTCCCAACTAAAGATGCTTACCAAATTCAATGAAACTTATACTTATATTGATTTTAGAGCATGTAAATGACACCTCACTAAAGCTGTTAAACCCATACAGCTCTGTGAGGTAGAGATCACTCCCATTGTGCAACTGAGGGAAGAGTCTCAGAGGCTGGGAACTCACTTAACACTAAACAGCTAGTCATTATCAAACCCAAGTCCACATTGGTAATCACTGCTCTACTCTGCTTGTTGGAGTAGAGAGGAGACACTGGGGACCTTGTGATGCTGGTGGAAGTTTCCAGGATCAGCAGACCCCACCCAAGCTGAAACCAGTGTGGGCTGCTCCCCTCTACAGAAATGGTCTGCCGCCAGGAAATGAGGGGTGGCCTGGGCTAGAGGCCTAATGTTTAGAGCTCCTGCTGCTCTCAGGAAATGTGCTACAGGAAAACAAGCACAGCACAGAGAAGAGATTTAAGACTCTGTTTTGGCACTTAATGGTCCTTAAGACCTTAAGCAGGCCATGCAACTTCTTACAGCTTCAGTTTCTTAATCCATGAAAAGGATTTAGAGACATACCACCTCCTTTATGGAGCTGTGTTGGATGCTGAATGGGCAGTAAGTGAAATAAAGGACCTGATCCTTAGTAGAGCCTCAGTAAAAGTCCTACTATTTAATAAGGATTTAGACTTTTTTTTTTTTTAATTGTTTCTCACTGAGGAAAAATACGAATTTTTCATCAGAAGCCCTTCTGGGCATCAGACTTAGTGGACCCTCAAATTTTATCCAGGATCTCACAGTCATGAAGGAATAAAGTGCATCGAACTCCTTTTACTCTGTAATTATTTTCTTCCCTTGCTTTACTTCTATGAAGTTTGCCATATAAGGCTATCAGTGCCTCCACATGTCCCCATAAAAAAATCAAGAGAAATTATGTAGATGTGTTTGTGACTTACATATACACAAACTTGCATTATTTGAATTTTTTGGCAGGAAGTAAATGTTTGAAACTATGTGCTGAAATGGAAATCCGAAAGGACTATTTTAGCAATAGGAGATGTTCATTTTATTAGGTCCAGCAAATGATAGCCTGGAAGAGGTCACTATTTACAAAATCTTTTAAGTTCTCAAGTTTTGAGGTTAGACTCAAAGAGCTCAAAGCATTTTACTGTTGAACACTGTTTGTCTACATGGTATGGACACCTTTCCTCTTCATCACACAAGTCCATAAGGGGGTTCTCATGCCTGACTCTTCATAAAGGCAAGCAGAGATGGTATTAAAATGTGGAGATCCAAGGCCACCACATCAAAAATTATGATTTCATAGGACAGAGGTAGTGCTCAGTAATGAATTTTTTTTAAACAAATAATCCCTGGTGATCCTGGACCAAACCAAACTCACATCCTGTCTATTTCTCAAGGGCTTCCCCCAGCCTCAGGAAAATTTTTTGTGGTAATTCTAGACAATAGTTCTTTAGTTTGTTTTGAATGTTAATCAGTGTTATAAAGTAGGATTTAAGCTCGAATAAGCTTGGGAACACACTAATACTCATTATGTTTATAATGATGTAATTTTAGACTCGCTCTTAGCATCCATTATCCCCTATCAATATTTACAATTCTGTATCAATACTGAGTAATTCACTATTTTCTTATTCCATGTATAGCCTCTCCTCTCCAATTGGATTTGTAAAATCCTGGAGACAGATGTCTATTTCAGACAGAAACATCATAACTGATACTTAAGGAAGGCAAAGGTATTGATGTACAGATTTTAGCTGAGTAATACCACCATGGAATTAGCTGGAAAAGGGAAGCATCATGCTCAGAAGTTTTATTATATTCCACATTCAGTTTTCGCCCATTTCCTGAATATGACGTCTAACAAGTTTCCAGAGAAAATCCTACACTTCAACAACCAGAAACTCCGAGCAGGCCACTCCACGTAAGGTTAAGGAATATAAGCTACTGCACGGTGGACAAGAGAAAGGGGAAGGCCTGGATAAACAGCACAGTATCAAATACCACTTTGCTAGAATAACTATTCTCACATTTGTATCATTATGGTTTGGGGCACTTAGAGCCACATGAATATAATGAGTTTAAAGAGAAAAATAGGCTAATATGTAGTTTTAAATTCGTGTACACCTGTGCCTAAAAATTGAAGTGATAGTTATATTCTTAATGTAGACTGATGAACTTCAGATCAGAGAATCTTCTAAAGCTGCATGTAATATTCTGTCCATTTTGGGGGTGGGGTGAGGCTAGCTATCCAATATTCTTCAGCTTCACAAAAGGATCCACAACCCAAAAGGAATTTATCCCTCTCTGGTCTCAATCTATTTTGGGTCATATAATCATGAAGCTTACAAAACTAAGATTGACCTTATATATTGTCCTGAACCACATTTAGTGTTTTTCAAACACTAATATAGGAGCTTTAATAGAGAGGCACTATTTACAGATCTGAAGCTGTGAGGTCTTTGCTGGTCTCTTGGAACCAGATGTTTATGTATTTACTTAAAGTGGCCCACTGAATAATCATGGTTACAAGTTGAACAGCACACATTCTTTCAGTTTTATAAATACCAGGAAGTTTATAAACTCAGTGAAAAACTAGCATTTCTGGTAATTGACCTCAAACTATATTTACTAAGATAATATAAACCATTGTCCTGAATCAATATAGCCATTTTCTCCAGCAAACATTGGGCAGCATTTCCCTAGACAAAGAAAGTCTTCTGCATACCATCTCCTTATTTTTTTAAGGGCTGCAGGTAAATGTTATAATTCATACAGTATTTCTTTCAGACCAATGAATACTTAGAGCTGGAATTCAAATGTTTAGAGCAATGTGGCATGATCAACAGATGTTAAGAGTAAAGTTAGAGCAATTTTGCCTCATGATTTTCATAACACAGATCACCCGTGTATTTATCTTTCCTTCCAGTAACTTTGTTTGAGGTTTGCAGTTAAGTACATTTTTACTGCTATAAAACATCAACTAAACATACTGACAAGATTATTTCAATGGAATTACCTTTTATATATTGTTATCTGGGGGGAAAAGATCCCAGAATTAGGTGAATTTTGGTAGCTCACATATTGTACCGGCATTCAAACAAAATTATGACTGCCCCTTTCCTCAAGCATGGATTTATGGTGATTGGTTTTCTTATTGTGATTTATTTCTATATACTGCAGCTAACCTTCATGTCAACACAAAAAGACAAGCCAATGGGTAGAAGTATACATTTATTCTATGACAATAGAATATTTTTCTCCTATTAGGGCTGATAAATTATTTCTTCACTTAGGCACAAAATGTATGTCAGGGTAATCTTAAAGGAAACAATATAGCAGAAAGGAGCATGGACTTCCAAGTGAGAGTCGTTCGTTTATTTCTTACTTGTGTATTTATTATGGACCCATTTTGTGCTGGGGACTGAGAATACAACAGGAAACAGGTACAGTCTCTGCTGCCTAGAATGTTATAGCTTCCACTCCTGGGGTGCTTTGGAGTACTTTTTATCAAGCTATTTGCCAAGCCTCAGCTGCCTTATCTGTAAAGGAGGGGATATCATTCATCTCTGAGTGTTGCCATGAATATTTATGAAAAGCTATCTGGTTCATTATCTAACAAAGTAGCACTTAGATCTGGATTGTTATTAAATAGCTACTTTGTGGTTTTGAAGCGATAGACAAGCCATGTGGCAGATCAGAGAACACATTTCAAATTCTTGAAAGAGGACAACAGCCCTATGTGGTTTCAAAGTGTTCTATAGTCTAATGAGGATATTTTATCTTGCTAAACAGTCTAACCCCAGATGTCCAACACAGTAACAAATGCAAGAACACTGAAGGGTTACTTTGAACACAGACCAAAACTATAACTTAGGAATGTGTGAAACTGTGGCTAGAATCAAACTCAAGGGTGGCAAGCCAAAGAAGACTCAGTTATGAAGTTTGTTCTGGGAATTACTAACTCCCTGTTAAGAGCGAGATGTTTCTACCTCTGCATGAGGATCACCGCTGATGCTGAACTCTAACTGAAGACTTGGTTGGGTGGCTCGCAGTCTTCTTTGGCACTTAAATATCTCCTTCTACGAACCCCCTTGTCGATGAACTGCAGCTTTGGAAACATCACGTCTGCAGTATTGGAAGAGCACAGACACACAGAAGACACTACGTGAGTGTTTGCTATTAGTACTGTGTCTGCTTCTGAGTTTACCTTCTCCATGATTAAATAAAGATACATATATATACACAATGGAATACTATGCAGCCATCAAAAAATGAAATCTTGCCATTTGCGACGACGTGGATGGAACTAGAGTGTATCATGCTTAGTGAAATAAGTCAATCGGAGAAAGACAACTATCATATGATCTCCCTGATATGAGGACATGGAGAAGCAACATGGGGGGTTAGGGGGATAGGAGAAGAATAAATGAAACAAGATGGGATTGGGAGGGAGACAAACCATAAATGACTCTTAATCTCACAAAACAAACTGGGGGTTGCTGGGGGGAGGTGGGATTGGAAGAGGGGGAGGGGGCTATGGACATTGGGGAGGGTATGTGCTATCGTGAGTGCTGTGAAGTGTGTAAACCTGGCGATTCACAGACCTGTACCCCTGGGGATAAAAATACATTATATGTTTATTTAAAAAAAAAATTTGGAAGGGGAGGTGAACCATAAGAGACTATGGACTCTGAAAAACAACCTGAGGGTTTTGAAGGGTCAGGGGTGGGAGGTTGGGGGAACAGGTGGTGGGTAATAGGGAGGGCACATATTGCATGGAGCACTGGGTGTTGTGCAAAAACAATGAATACTGTTACGCTGAAAAAATAAATAAAATGGAAAAAAAATTAAAAAAATAAAGATACATATAATGAACCTCTACCATGAGAACACAGAACATTACCACAACAACTTAACATTTTAGCTAAAAATCCAAGAAACTCAAGGGACTAGTGATCCTGTGCAGCTTTATCCTGGTAAGGAAGTGAAGGCTTCTCAGAACACTGGAGTGGCTGAAGAATGTTCAGAATCCTAGCGTGGATCTTTATAGGTCCAGCAAACCCAAGCTCAGAACTACGGGGTTCATCTGCAACCCTTCTGAGAACATTTTAAGTAGGCTTGTATGAAGTGCAGATTAAGGAGATGTAAAGATTTGATCACTACTATTGTCTTAATGTAAAAAAAAAAAAAAATGAATACTTCCTGTAGTGGGTACTTATTGGAGCCTGGGCCACAGAGATCCCCAGCTCTGCACCTTGTCTGTAGAGCTTGGCACCAGGTTTTGGTTTGAGTTACCTAAAATTGTGCCCCTGGCCTTTGTTAGTTGAAACATGGATAGCCACTTCTTTCTCTTCAGAATCCAGGTACTATGATACTGAGAGACTGTAGGAGGTCTGGTGAGACCAAAGCTTTTGAGAAAGGTCCACGATTTCACCTTCAAGTCCCAGAGCCCAGTCTGAATCCTCACAATAAATTACCCTTTTTATTCTAAAGTATCTCAAATTGGTTTCTGTTACTTACAAACAATAGGCACTTAAATACACAACAGCTGAAATGCTAATTGATTAGAAAATCCAGATTATGATAGTTTGGAAAATATCAGATTGATCAGGGTTTCTATAGAGAATTTGAAAGAAACTTGTGACAGCGCTCATTTCCAGGACTCCAGGATATAGGAGCAGGGGCTCTGTTTGGGCTGGTGATCACACTCCGATAAATCCAGTGTGTGGAACTGAGTACCACCTCTCTAAATTACCTATTTGTATCAGCTCTTGACACAAGCCGGAGAAAGCTTCCAGTTTGGGGTGGAGTGCTATCTGAACCCCATCCCCCGTGCGAGTATGTACGTATGTATACACACACACACACACACACACACACACACACACACACACACACCATACTTGTCTGAAAGATGGGGTATGGCATATCTTACATAAGCCATTTCTCACCAAGGGATGTCAGAGATTCTGGAGAGAACTCAAGAGAAAGGGAGAGGACATCGGAATCAGGCAGTGCCGAGCCCTGAGTATCAGATGGGAAGGGGTGGGTTGAGGAATAAGATGGTCTAGTGGTACCCCACTCAACAGCTTGGTTATCCCATGGAGAGGCAACAGTGGACAGAGTCACAGAGCTGTGTAGTACTTGCACTCCAAGCTGACTTGTACTGAGAGGGATTCCAAATCTCAATCTCATCGGAGTCCCTTTGGCCTGATGAGTCTACAGCAACCCGCTCTGATACCCAGGCTTGGGCTAGCACCTGGACAGGGTGTAAGTGAGTGATAATCCTAGCTCCGCCCTTCTGAAGATGGCTCAGCCACCGGAAACCACATCATTCCAGGGCAGAAACAAGGATGCAGTAGGAACCAAGCTCCCCCACCCAGGCTTTGGAGCAGCTTGTAGAGACAAACAGCAGGGTTTAACAACTGGGCTGCAGTTTCATGTCCTGCAGCATCTGGCAGCCTCGGAAGAGCCATCAGTTTGATTTAGGAGACCTACATTTCTACCCACAGCTGACTGCCAGCCCTGTCGCTGCGGTAGCAGGGAGAATTTTGTCAGAGACTAAAATCAGCATGTAAATCAACACAGCTTTCCATGTCGCAAAGCACAGAGAAACACACAGAACAGATCATCTGATATGCCAGTGTAGGACAGTATCTTAAATACAAGAAGCAAGATAAAGATCTGTTAAGATCTGTTTTGGGAAACAAACTGGAGAGTACAAACCCTCACAAGGCTATGAAAATTTCTTCTAGAAGGCCAGAGAGAGGTTTCAGCTCTTGTGGACACTGAAAGTTTAGGATGTTCAAAGCCTTCTCCCAAAAAAGTAAGCTCGTTTTAAAGATTAGTTCCTTCTTTACCAATTTGGATGCCTTTAATTTCTTTTTGTTGTCTGATTGCTGAGGCTAGGACTTCTAGTACTATGTTGAATAGCAGTGGTGATAATGGACATCCCTGCCGTGTTCCTGACCTTAACGGAAAAGCTTTCAGATTTTCTCCATTGAGAATGATATTTGCGGTGGGTTTTTCATAGATGGCTTTGATAATATTGAGGTATGTGCCCTCTATCCCCACACTTTGAAGAGTTTTGATCAGGAAGGGATGCTGTACTTTGTCAAATGCTTTTTCAGCATCTATTGAGAGTATCATATGGTTCTTGTTCTTTCTTTTATTAATGTGTTCTATCACATTGATTGATTTGCGGATGTTGAACCAACCCTGCAGCCCTGGAATAAATCCCACTTGATCGTGGTGAATAATCCTTTTAATGTACTGTTGAATCCTATTGGCTAGTATTTTGGCGAGAATTTTTGCGTCTGTGTTCATCAAGGATATTGGTCTGTAGTTCTCTTTTTTGGTGGGATCCTTGTCTGGTTTTGGGATCAAGGTGATGCTGGCCTCATAAAATGAGTTTGGAAGTTTTCCTTCCGTTTCTATTTTTTGGAACAGTTTCAGGAGAATAGGAATGAGTTCTTTAAATGTTTGGTAGAATTCCCCTGGGAAGCCGTCTGGCCCTGGGCTTTTGTTTGTTTGGAGATTTTTGATGACTGTTTCAATCTCCTTACTGGTTATGGGCCTGTTCAGGTTTTCTATTTCTTCCTGGTTCAGTTGTGGTAGTTTATATGTCTATCACTCTTCGCAGATGATATGATACTATATGTGGAAAACCCAAAAGACTCCACTCCAAAACTGCTAGAACTTGTTCAGGAATTCAGTAAAGTGTCAGGATATAAAATCAATGCACAGAAATCAGTTGCATTTCTGTACACCAACAACAAGACTGAAGAAAGAGAAATTAAGGAGTCAATCCCATTTACAATTGTACCCAAAACTGTAAGATACCTAGGAATAAACCTAACCAAAGAGACTAAGAATCTATACACAGAAAATTATAAAGTACTCATGAAAGAAATTGAGGAAGACACAAAAAAATGGAAAAATGTTCCATGCTCCTGGATTGGAAGAATAAATATTGTGAAAATGTCTATGCTACCTAAAGCAATCTACACATTTAATGCAATCCCTATCAAAATACCATCCATTTTTTTCAAAGAAATGGAACAAATAATCCTCAAATTTATATGGAACCAGAAAAGACCTCGAATAGCCAAAGGAATATTGAAGAACAAAGCCAAAGTTGGTGGCATTACAATTCCGGACTTCAAGCTCTATTACAAAGCTGTCATCATCAAGACAGCATGGTACTGGCACAAAAACAGACACATAGATCAGTGGAACAGAACAGAGAGCCCAGAAATCGACCCTCAACTCTATGGTCAACTAATCTTCGACAAAGCAGGAAAGAATGTCCAATGGAAAAAAGACAGCCTCTTCAATAAATGGTGCTGGGAAAATTGGACAGCCACATGCAGAAAAATGAAATTGGACCACTTCCTTACACCACACACAAAAATAGACTCCAAATGGATGAAGGACCTCAATGTGAGAAAGGAATCCATCAAAATCCTTGAGGAGAATGCAGGCAGCAACCTCTTTGACCTCAGCCGTAGCAACATCTTCCTAGGAACAACGGCAAAGGCAAGGGAAGCAAGGGCGAAAATGAACTATTGGGATTTCATCAAGATCAAAAGCTTTTGCACAGCAAAGGAAACAGTTAACAAAACCAAAAGACAACTGACAGAATGGGAGAAGATATTTGCAAACGACATATCAGATAAAGGGCTAGTATCCAAAATCTATAAGGAACTTAGCAAACTCAACACCCAAAGAACAAACAATCCAATCAAGAAATGGGCAGAGGACATGAACAGACATTTCTGCAAAGAAGACATCCAGATGGCCAACAGACACATGAAAAAATGCTCCACGTCACTCGCCATCAGGGAAATACAAATCAAAACCACAATGAGATATCACCTCACACCAGTCAGAATGGCTAAAATGAACAAGTCAGGAAATGACAGATGCTGGAGAGGATGTGGAGAAAGGGGAACCCTCCTCCACTGTTGGTGGGAATGCAAGCTGGTGCAACCACTCTGGAAAACAGCATGGAGGTTCCTCAAAATGTTGAAAATAGAACTACCCTATGACCCAGCAATTGCACTACTGGGTATTTACCCTAAAGATACAAACATAGTGATCCGAAGGGGCACGTGTACCCGAATGTTTATAGCAGCAATGTCTACAATAGCCAGACTATGGAAAGAACCTAGATGTCCATCAACAGATGAGTGGATCAAGAAGATGTGGTATATATACACAATGGAATACTATGCAGCCATCAAAAGAAATGAAATCTTGCCATTTGCGACGACGTGGATGGAACTAGAGCGTATCATGCTTAGTGAAATAAGTCAATCGGAGAAAGACAACTATCATATGATCTCCCTGATATGAGGACATGGAGAAGCAACATGGGGGGGTAGGAGATAGGAGAAGAATAAATGAAACAAGATGGGATTGGGAGGGAGACAAACCATAAATGACTCTTAATCTCACAAAACAAACTGGGGGTTGCTGCGGGGAGGTGGGATTGGGGGAGGGGGAGCGGGCTATGGACACTGGGGAGGGGAAGCGAACCATAAGAGACTATGGACTCTGAAAAACAACCTGAGGGTTTTGAAGGGTCAGGGGTGGGAGGTTGGGGCAACCTGAGGGTTTTGAAGGGTCAGGGGTGGGAGGTTGGGGGAACAGGTGGTGGGTAATGGGGAGGGCACGTTTTGCATGGAGCACTGGGTGTTGTGCAAAAAGAATGAATACTGTTACGCTGAAAAAATAAATAAAATGAGAAAAAAAAAAAGATTAGTTCCTTCACTAGGCACAATTCACTTTCCAGTAGGATGGTGAGGATTTTAATAGACAAACGTGATCTGAAGTTTGGTTTGGTAAATGAATAAAGTCTGAATAGAGAAAACTGGTTAAGTAGCCTGTCTGCAGAGGACACTTAGCCATATTTTCTTATTTCAAGTATGTATGGGGGACCCTAATGAGTCATTTCCTCCATGTAATCAGTTCATGACTCTGCTTCCAAAAAAAGGGGGGGGGGAAGGTGACCAGGAGCCTCTGCTCTAGAAATTAGATTTGTGGAACTTGGCAAATAATATATTGTGTGTAACAATATATAGACAGTAAGGGCTCTGGCAAGTTTATAGGCAGCTTGAGAATATTTTATGTACTATTTCTAAGTCACCCAGATTTATAATTGCAGTTTCCATCATAAGCATTTGACACAATGAGCATTTTGAAAGTGCTTCCTACTCTACTAATGGCTTCATTCAGTTTTTCTTTATTTCTGAGAGAAGACTGATTTTACAGTATCCTGGCTAGTGGAAGGCTACTTTAGCCTTCTATATTAAATTAACTTCTGTATGCATTTCCAATCTATAGCTGCATTCAGTTGCTATTTACTGCCCGCATCTCTCTCTCCTAGCACAAAACAAGGCTGAAGTTCAAATGCTCTAATAATTGTTAGATGCGACCCACGAATTTTAATCCTGATTTTATGTAAGCTCTAAATCAAAGTAACAGATTTCAAAAGTATTTTCAAAATTTCAAAGCTAAAGTTTTTGTCTAAAAATGATTTAGGAAATGGTCATATTCACAAGATCCCTAAGTTTGAATTCTGATCATAAGTACACCTAATTATACACAAATGAGATGTATCATGATAGGTGCTGGGACAAACATGTTGTCCATGATCTCTTTACTCACCTCCAACCCCTCGAAGATACATAGGATTAGCCCACTGACAAATGTTATGTTCATACAAAAACAGAAGGGAAAAGAATTGAAAAAGAAGGCTCGCTTTGAATGAGGAGCAATGTCAAGGGTGTTGGCACAGCACTCCTGATGGGAAGGACAGTGCTTTAAGGTGGTGACCGCTTCCCAGAGATCTCAGAGTATTTTTTTTGAAATCTAATAGTAAGCCTTAACCTAAAACCTGCCTTTAATCCCTGTTCACATTTAAAGCTTAGACCCAGTGTCTACCTAAGCTCTCTCCATTGTTTAATTAGCAAAAGGGGCAATTCACTGACAGGGGTTACTGGAAATACCTTATAGAAACAGAAGAGTCTTACTCAATTAGTGACACATATGTTAAATATTTAATATGCATCCAGCACTATCAGGATTCTGTTTCTACTCTCAATGAGTATGGTAGCATTTGGAAATTTAAAAATATGTACATTTTTAAAGCCCAGAGTAAACCAAGCCACTGAAAGAAATAGGAGCTATTATTGCAGGCTTGGAATATCAGAAAGGCACTCCTCTGGATTAGAGCTTCTTTAATTCATCAAAAAAGGACACTACATTTTGGCCCCTGAAAACAAAAGATGTGGATGTTTTCTTGATTTCAAAAAGATGGTGACCTTGAATCATTTGACGGGCTCCTCTCAATCTTGCTCTTCTCTTGGACCAACCCCACAACCCCAGCAGCATCAGCACGACCTGGGGGGGGGCGGACATACCAGAAATGCCTTTTCGAAAATTTCAGGCCCCAGCCCAGCCCCACCAAATTGGAATCTGCATTTTCACAAGATTCCAGGTGATTTCTATGCATATCAGTTTTGAGAAGCTTGGTTATACACATTTCCCATGATTCATTTCTATGAAATCTAGATTTCTTCATCTCTTTAAAAAGTATATACTTGGCTGCTGCCCTTGTTGTCAGTGAAAACTAGCCCCTCTCTTCAAAATTTCGAGTAAAGGAAAGATAAGTTGGCAGCTTTTAAACAGATTTCCCCACCACGCCCCCTTTTCCCAGAGTATTCTCCCCACATGCCCATAGCAGCTGTGTTTACCTCCGTGATTAGACAGTACAATAAATGCACCTAGTGATAAACTAAGTTGCTTTAATTAAATGCCTGATTGCATATATATGTTAAAACAGTTGGTTATTTCTCCAAAACAATAGAAAATGTCTTCTGTCATGCAAAAAGTGCAAAGTAGGGCCAAGTAGATATAATGCAACAGTGACTAATTCTTTAAAATATCTATAGAAAAGAAGATGGGTTTCCAGATTTGTCCTTTAATGTGATGAAGTCTTGTTTCTAGGGAAAGGACATTGCTGTGTAATTCCAAATGCTTAGTTTGCTCAGACCAGTGGACACTTTGATCTTTCTGAGGGATTTGTAAAGAAACTGGATGTTAGAGGAGAGCGATGAGGGAAGTTACTAGTCACCAATGAGATCTATGTATCTTAAATCTGTGGCACTGGGCGCTAGCAGCAGATTGAAGGGAAATTGGACTTCTTGGGACATTCTCCTACTATCCTTGCCTAACAGATAGCAACTGCTCCAAGAATCCAAATTGAGAAAGTGGACAAATGATACTATGTCAGCAGCATAGCAAAGAAACCTTCCACAAGTGGTAGAGTTTTGGACATGAAAGGTAAGGCTTGATTTATCCCCACACAGGACACTGCAGCCTTTGTTGAGAGGAAAACAAACACACACAAAACCAAAGACATCTCAGAGCACAGGTCAAAAAAAAAAAAAATTCCCTATTCCTTCCAATTCTTCTCCTTGTCCCCTTTCTTCTGGAAAGTTCTTTCTTTGGTCTTTGAAGTGAGAAATTCAGAGAAACCTCCTGCAACAGAGGGAACAGGAGGGACTTTGAAGCCAAGCAAATCCAAGTTTGGATTACATTGCCTCAAGTGTGTTTTCAATCTATGTTGCTCAGATGAGTGAAAGAGCAGCTACACAAGGACGAGGGAGAGGCGTGCAGGAAAGAAGTGCCATGAAATGAAGGAGAAAGATACCCAATTAGGGCATCATTTTGCTTTCATAGGGCTGGAATTTTTCACTTTAATCCTTATCTTTTTATCCCTCAATACAAACATATCAGTTACACGTTCTTTATAGAAGAGTGAACAGTCTCAAAAGCACAGTAATATTAGGGGGGGAAAAAGCAGCACGTGTGGTAGTGAAAGTGAAAATTCTTGGTCGACCCACTCCCAAGGATAATCATTGTTGACCATATGGTATAGACACTAATATTTTTGGTGTTTTATAGTTTAAAACTTTAAGTTTTTTATATATGCAGAATAATCATCATTCTGGTAGGCTGAATAATGGCTCACAAAATACATCTATGTTCTAATCCCTAGAATGTGTATTCCCTTGTAAGACAGAAAAGAAAAGAGCATTGCAAATTTATTAAGAATATCAAGACAAGAGATTGCACTGGGTTATCTGGAAGAGCCTAAAAATGCAATCACACATGTCCTTAGAGAAGCAAGAGATCTGACAAGGCAGTGTGACCAAGGAGAAAGTTTGGAATGAGGTAGCCACAGTCACCAGAAGCTAGAAGGCATGGACAGATTCTCCCCTCTAGCTGTCAGAGGAAATGTTGCCCTGTTGACACTTTGGTTTCAGCCTAGTTGGCATACTATTAGAAGCAGGCTTTGGGACTGAATCTCTCACACTAGAAGACAAAGATGGGTGTGCGTCTCTTTTTTTTCTTTCCTGAAGACTTACATTTATACCGTCCAAGCTAGCATACTTTGGTTCAGTCCCTGGGTCCATCATTTTCTAGAATATGCAATCTATTCTTAGGATTAGCCAATTCTTCACAGCAAAATATATTAAGACTTCATCAATCCCAGTTAGCATAATTAAGAAAGTAATGTATCTGGGGTGCCTGGGTGGTTCAGTCAGTTGAACATCTCTTGGTTTCAGCTCAAGTCATGATCTCGCAGTTGTGGGATCAAGCCCCCACTCAGTGAAGAATCTGCTTCAGATTCTGTCTCTCTCTCTCTTGACCCCACCCCACTTGTGTGCTCGCTTGCTCTAAAATGAGTAAGATCTTAGAAAAATAAATCTATCTGGAAACTCATACCAGGGTTTTAAGAATTATGTTTTTATACTATGAATATTTGAAAAAATAAAAATCTGTGGCTGGAAAGAAGAACTGCGTTTTTAGTATTTTTTAAAAGGTAGTTTGGCTAAAGAAATTTCAGCCAGGTAAAATCATGACTTATTCTTCTAAGGGTCAGAAACACAGAATTTGCAAAATCTTAGGGAAACCATCCAGGTCTATGCTAATTGCCTCTCCCACATAAACAAGGACCAGTTGTTGGTTATGGTGAGGGACACGCATGTATATCATAAAATCCCCCTAAAAGAATTTTTTCAAACTGGAAGTTAGAAAATTTCCTATGGCAAGAGTCATTCCTCCACATCTCCATCTGGGCTGGTACCTCTCCCCAAGGACAGATTTCCCAGTCTTAGGAGACATGCATTATTTGAACAGAGACAGAAGAGCCTGAATTCTATTCACAGAACTTTGTTTGAACCTTGGAGGCGGGGTACTTAGCCTAGCCTCCAGTATTTTCTTTGGGTTCTTTTTTCTTTCATTGGTTTTGGGCAAGTTGGATGGAGAATCATAAACAAGGCAATAGGCCAGCTTCTAAATCTAATCAAAATAAATAATCAAAATAAATCTTTTGAGCATTTACTATTTATGAAATACTAGGGGAAGCATATAAAGTAGTTGAAGATACAGGCTCTGTACTAAAGATGCCTAGGGCTAACAAAAAAGCTGTTAGAGGTGGTCTCTGAGTTTGTTTGGTCACGCTAGAGATGAAACATAAATCTAGACGTTGAAGGGAAGGGACCTTTCACATGGGAGGACAGAGCACAGGACAGCATCCTAGGTGCTAAGAATGGAGTGGATGGAGTAGGAGCGAGCTGTGATCATATCTGGTGAAATGGCAGACTCCTCAGACCAGAACAGAGGGGAAAGGGAAAGAGTTACAGAGGGTTTTGGACGTCAGACAAATGAATTTGGACAGCATTCTTGAGAAGTCGTGGCCTACTGAAGTGTTCTAGATCAGCAGAGCGACCTGACATAAATGTGCTTGAGGAGGATTAATTTGGTACCGACACATAGAACTGACGGAGGCAGGGAACTGGAAGTTAGGAGGTTATTATGGCCACATGAGAATGATATAATGAAAGCAGATTGAGAGAAATGAAATGGAGGGAAGACATTGTTGCTGGGAAAAAGGAGTGCTAAGATTCAGTGAGTAATGATAGTGGGGAAGAAAAAAAATGAGCAGTTTTGACCTTGGGTGGTTAGATTTCTCCATCCTGAATGAGGATAGGAAGAGGAGGAGTGTTAGAGGATAAACAGTTTCAAAGAAGTTGGTATCTGCATAGAAATGTCCAGCAGCCATTATGAACATATGGGACTGGAAACATGAAGAAGCAAGAGCAGGAAATAAAGGCCTGAAACTCATCAGAACACAGATAATAGAACTAGTGCCCTGAAAAACAATCAGCTTGTTTCGAGCAGAGAATAGAGAGCTTGCAGAGACTGTTCTGAGTGATAATGTGAGCAGCAAATGGGGTGGAAGTAGGGAGGGGTTCCGTCAATGAAGACAAAGGAGCAGTGGTCAGACAGGTGTGAGCAACATCCTATTTGGATAATTCCATAGATTTCTAGGAAATAGAACATGAAGGACTGGTCATTGATAATTTTGTAACTGTATCGACTCATTGTATGCCCTGAAATTAACCAAGGCTCATTTTAAGATTGTAGAATTTGAGACTTTGTACTCTACGGTTCTGCTGTGGATTTTCAAACTCACCATTTCCTGCCATCCCCATTAGATAATGAAGTCAGTGTTTTTGTTGTGTAGCTTATTTCAACTTGAGAACTTCAGTTGACCTTTCCTTTTCCATCCGCACAGTTAGAAGGTGGTAACTAATAGAGCCAGCAGATATTTACTAAGCAACCTACTATATGTGAAAGACCCATAAATAGGGGCTGGACAAACCCCTTATTCACAAAGATTCTCCCTTTTAATGCAAAAGGTAAGCATTACAAATGTTTAAGTAAATCACATGCAGGCTGGAAAAAGTCTTAAATCTAACTTATGGAGTTAATGGTGCCAAGTTGCTTGTTTTTATAAGCACAAGAGCTTTTTAAAGCTATCACTCTGGCTACGCCCATGAGGTTCCATGGTCCCCTCAGACTTTGTTGCATGACATCTGGTACTTTACTGCCTTAGAGCTAAAAAGAAATACCATGTGTGCCATTTTCTTTGATTCAGTGTTTCCAAACGCTTCCCTTTCCACTTGGTCTTTCTATTAATGGTAATATTCTTCAAGGATTTCAGACATTGAAGGTCTGGTGTTAATAGACTTTTTTTTTTCATTTTAAGAGGGACTATACAACCACAATTTGACCATTAGCTTTAACGAAGTTTTAAAGAGAGGGATCCACCCAATGATGGAGTTTTTGCACAAAGTATATGCCCTTTGACTAAAGATTAGGACACAGCCTATCAGGACACAGAGAATCAGTTGCAAATTAAAGTGGCTCAGGGTAACCCTCTATGGCAAGGCTTGTATGCTACTTTAGCAAAAATTCCTTATCAAGGGGCGCCTGGGTGGCTCAGTGGGTTAAGCCTCTGCCCTTGGCTCAGGTCATGATCTCAGGGTCCTGGGATCGAGCCCCGCATCGGGCTCTCTGCTCGGCAGGGAGCCTGCTTCCCCCTCCCTCTCTCTCTGCCTGCTTGTGATCTCTCTCTCTGTCTGTCAAATAAATAAATAAATAAAATCTTAAAAAAAATTCCTTGTCAAGGATCCTAGTCTGAAAACTGAAACTCCAGAAACATGTTTGAATTGCATACATATTGCTAGCTGTGCAGGAGGGCTTAGCACTAAGAGGTATTTCCTATGTAGGGACTTTACAAATGTTTGTTGTCTTCCCTGCCTGTTGACAGGCAGCTCGACCTTATACGATAAACTTCATCTGTAGTTCACAAACACTAGTGTACAGAGGAGATGGTTCAGAATCCCTTGGCTATCATTTTTTAAAAGATTCCTGGGCTTAGTTTCTGGATATTCTGATTCTTGTAAATTCCAGGGTATGCATAGGGTATATATGCATTTATTTGATTTGCAGGTAATTCTGATGAGCAATCATGTTTAAAGTCTGCTCATTTCTTCCTAGATGTATTGTTTTATGACTGGGAGATTCTGTGAAAAGTAGGCTGTGTTCCAGACTGAGTGTACATTTTCCATATGCTAAATATGGGCATAAATGCACTGAACCTTCTCAAGTGAAGACTGATGGCCCTTTTTTAGGGGGCCATAGCTGACATACTAATTTATGATCTTCTAAACTTGGTATATAACTACAGCAAAATGTAAGAAGTGCAGAGGAAACATTATCTTGTCCTAGGAGGACCTTGGAGCATTTAATAGTTCCCTATTTCCTCAACAGGTGTTAGAAGAGATTAGGTAATCCAATAATATATCCATGGCATGTAAGTCAAAACAGAACCTGGATTTCTCCTTTCCTAGTCCAATTACTATGAAATACATAATTAGGTGGTCAAATGAAATCTCCTACGTTGGTATCATTTTACTGGGATAGGAAGAAGATAATTTCTCTAAAAATGCCCTCATCTCCTCCCTACCTCCTAAGAATTAACATCCCAGAGAAACAGCCCTACAATGCAAAAGCTAATTTTAAAAAATCATGCATATAACTCTAAAGCTTTCTATTTTCATTTAACCTATCATACATATTCCTCTAGGTCAGTGTGTGTCCATAACTCTTTCTTTGTAATAGCTTCATAATATTCCATACTATAGACTTCTCTTGACTTACATCTTGATTTTTCCAATGGATTTACTGGTGGACTTCCAGTTCTCAGTTTTTTTTTTTTTTTAATCCCTACATCAATGCTGCAATAAATATCCTAATGCACACTGTTAGGGTCCATGATCAAAGGAACAAGATTGATGTGATGCGAAAGTCGAGCAAAGCTTTATTTCGCGCCAAGCAGAGAAAATCCAACCGACCAGTCGGGGCCATCTCTTACAAAGAGGCGACAACGACCAGGACGCCAGCCACGAAGACGACGCTCCTAACTCCACTACCCGACCACGACCCTAGCCAACAAGGACCCTAGCCGACCACAACGCCCCCGGCGGCGCCGCTCACCGACGAGGCCACCCCTCAATGACTACCCTACCCATCAACTACCCTACCCAACAACTACCCTACCCAACAACTACCCTACCCAACAACTACCCTTCCCGACCACAAGGCCCCCAGTGGCGCCGCTCCCCGGCGAGCCCGCTTCCTCACGACTCCCCTACCCGAGGACTCCCCTACCCTTCCCGACCACAAGGCCCCCAGTGGCGCCGCTCCCCGGCGAGCCCGCTTCCTCACGACTCCCCTACCCGAGGACTCCCCTACCCTTCCCGACCACAAGGCCCCCAGTGGCGCCGCTCCCCGGCGAGCCCGCTTCCTCACGACTCCCCTACCCGAGGAGGCCGCTCCCGGTCGACGAGGCCGCTCCCGGTCGACGAGGCCGCTCCCGGTCGACGAGGCCGCTCCCGGTCGACGAGGCCGCTCCCGGTCGACGAGGCCGCTCCCGGTCGACGAGGCCGCTCCCGGTCGACGAGGCCGCTCCCGGTCGACGAGGCCGCTCCCGGTCGACGAGGCCGCTCCCGGTCGACGAGGCCGCTCCCGGTCGACGAGGCCGCTCCCGGTCGACGAGGCCGCTCCCGGTCGACGAGGCCGCTCCCGGTTGACGACTACCCCCACGCTGCAGCCCAGACTAAGCTTTATAGAGGTGGTTGAGCCCAGCCCACACACAGATGGCCAATGAAATTGCAGCATACAGGGAAACCTGCACAGTCATGCTCGGACAGCAATACAGGTGGCCAATTGAATTCCAATTCACCATAGCAAATATATGCGCACCCCACTGATTGGATGTCTCCATCCAGCCTGGCCCGCCCCTATATCCGGGGTTTGCAAGTAAATTCCTCCGGGTGGGGCAGGGTCAATCCAAGCTTGCAATGAAATGGCTCCCTCTGGCTAACCAGGCCCTTACACGCGCTAACTTTTTGGACAGATGATTTCTATGAGTAAGATTGATTTATGCAAAGGTGCAAGAATCAGAACTCTTACTAGATTCTGCGGGATTATTTTCTGAGGAGTTAGTAGCAATTTCACATTTCCATTATCCCTGTGAGTTGGTTTTTTTCTACAGCCTCATCAACATTAGTGAAACTCCAAAAAATTGAAAAATGATCAATCTTCTATTTGAAAAATAGCTTTTTGTTGCTTTAATTTGCATTTCTCTGGGAATGAACTATACCTTTTTGTGTATGTTGGCTCTTTGTCTGCCCATTTCTGTAAAAGGCCCTCTAGGATAAAATAATGTTCCTCCTCACACCAGGTACAAAGAAAATTCCATGTAAGGTCCAAAGACAGCAAAGCCAGAAGGGGGAAAAAAATAACATTGTATAATTGAGTGGAAGAGCTACTTGACATTTTAAACAAGATATATCCAAAACTGCAACAAAGGAGGAAGAATTAAGGTAAAGTTGACTTTATAACCATTAAAATTGTTTATATTGTCTTTTGCCTGACAGAAAAAGTCAAAAGACAAATTATATCATATACATGACAGACTTTTAACAAAGGATTAATATCCCTGAATATGGTTTTCTCAAAAAAATGGATACAAAATACACAAAAGAAAAAAAAATAGCAGTGATATTTTTTCCACCCCGTTTTGAAGATTCTTGTGTTTGAAGCCTATTGAATGGGAGGTGCATTTCCTCCTAAACAAGGTTCTCCCATAGCCATCTGTTCTCTGCCTATCGAGTCTCTTGGCATTTGGGTCTGATTTCCTCAGGTGGGAGTGTTGCCTTTGGTAAACCTCACATGCTGATCACATCTTGTTCCTTTTGTCTTCCTTCCAGCCTTCCCTCTGCAGCACTGTAGCAAACTCACAGCAGTTCAGCTGCCTTTTAAAGTCAATAGCTAATATTCAGAAAATTCTGTGTACCAGGCAAAGAGCTCTACTGAGTACCATTCACAATCTCGGGTGTACCCTATAATGGGAGAATCACATCCAGTTCTATAGTTTAGAAACCGAGTTTAGGAAAGGCTCATGTCTTGCTTTATTTACAGCAGAATTTAAAGCACTTCCTTGTAAGTTACTGTAGGTGAGGAACACCTGAGAGAGTTCATGAGAAAGTACTTTGTAAAGTCTCAGGTACTCGACAGTAACCTATCAGGCTAGATTTTCCTTTAAAACTGGTTAAAAATAATCTGTGATCAGAAGAAGCATAACATACCCCTTGTTCCTTATCCCCTACTTGGAGACAGCACATTTCTCACCAGCTGCCATTTGCTAGAATAGCTGCTTCTAGGAAATCGGCATCATTCAAAGTCCTGCCTTGAACAACATCCTCAGAAAGACCTCTGCCTTAATAGTTTTTCCTGAGTAAGTAGCACTCTGTGCTACTTCTCCTTTATAACAATTACAGTTCTAATTAATGTCTGCCACCTGGACTTCAGCACAAACTCACTGAAAGCACGAACCACATTTCTTGTGGAATACTTAGCACTATGCTAGGTGCATAGACAAACATTCGAAATGAAAGTCACAGCATTTTACATCATACCCACTGTACGAATCTAATTGTTACTGTTTGTTCACTTATATATTATCTATCTCCCTTATGAAAATATGGGCTTCACAAGAATAAGTGCTTTGCCTTCCTAATTTCTAGTCCTTTATATTCTTAACACTGGAACTTGGGACATATAGGTGCTCAATGAGAATTTGATAAGTGAATACTGGTCTCTGTATAGGCTGTTGTTGGCTGACTTAATGGAACTTTGAGATCGCCACCTTCCATTTTCAAAGCTCCATGATTGACTGTTGTGAGTACTCCTGGTTTCTACATACAGTAGCCCTCCCCCCATCCCTTCTGCCCTGCTCCGACCCTTCTCCATGATTCCAGTTACCTGCAGTCATCTGGTCTTGAAGCAGATAATCCTCCCACCAAATTATCAGATAAATCAGTAATATTCTAATGCTGCCTTCACAATGCCTAGGTAAACCCCACTTCAAGGTATCACGTAGGGATGTCATCTCACATCACAAGAAGAGGGAGTACAGTACACAACATTTTGAGAGACCACACTCACCTAACTTGTCATAATATACTATATATATAATTGTTCTGTTATTGTTCACCTCTTATTGTGCCTAACATATATCGAAATTTATCACGGTATGCATATATATAATGGGTTCAGTGCTATCTGTAGTTCCAGGCCTCACTGGGGGCCTTGGAACATACCCCAACAGGTAAAGTGGACTCCAGCATTTGAGTTATCTACAGTTCTATTTATTATCCTATATTATATTACAAAACATACACAAAATTAAAGGATGAGAAAATGTTTGAGATCTGTTATATCTTTTTTTTTTTTTTCTGGGTGACAGACTTATCCAGAGTTACAGGACAATCAGCCACAAAGTTAGCTGCAAAGCTAATCTTTTGCAATATTCTTTTGCAATATTCTTTAAGCAAAAGCCTGTGTTTAAAGGCAGAGGTCTCTTTAGTCAAGGTTCTAGAATGTATGAGAGAGGGGCAAAGAAAAATGATTTGCAGGTGATTGAAAAGTGGTTTTATTCAGTTCTTTTTCTAGTTTCCAGGTTGAAGTTCCTGGTGAGGGAGATAATCACGCATTCATAGATCAGAGGTGAAATCTACTCAAAAAGTGAGAAGTTCAAAGTACTGAGAAGTCAAATAAAAATTAGGGATGTGGAGTTTTATCAGACAGTGGAGTAGCAACAGAAAATTTATGCAGACAAACTTTCCTTTCAACACATGCCCCACAGAGACAAGATGAAATAACCTTTAATGTTCAACCTGGACTAGGTTCTGATTATCACTGCTACGGTAGCTTTAAAAAGAAATTGATGGTGTAGGAAACTGCTAGCAAATATTTTTCTGGACTTTCTTCAAGACATAATGGGTTAGCTCAGTCTCGGAAAAATATATGTAATAGAGGAACAGACTATAAGCATAATGGAGTCTCCCTCTAGTCATTTCAAATGCATGTCCTGACTCATTGTATTAACTTTCGAATGAAAAAAGATCGAAATACAAATTTATTTGTAGTGTGGTATGGCAACCACAGAATTTCTATTTGAAAATCTACTTAAACAACACAACAGCATGATGCTGGTTGTGCCTGGTATTTTGCCAACCTGCAAAGTCATAAACCCTGCTCCTGTGTTTTCTAGTTTCCTTGGTATCTATGGGACACATAGCAAGGCAGCCACTTTGGCCATTTAATGCTTCGTTAGAATACTCAATCTCAAATTTTGCTCAGAACTAAAAAATTGAGCGCGTTTGTTTTTCTTTTCAGTCATTAGTTTGGTATTGAGTGCTGTATTATTAAATTACTGGCTTCTGATTCATATTTGCAATGCTTCTGGAACACTTGGCATAACAGAAGCTGAAATCCTTGCAATAGTGTTGACTTTTGGAGGGGGGGATACCATGGGGTTTACACATTTTAAAAATTTCTCTGAATACAAAAGTTGTTCATTCCTCATGTAGAATTAGTAAATAATGTAGGAAGAAAACAAGACCCCCTAATGCTGTCTCTTGGTCATAATAATCACTTAATATTTTAGAGCATTTCCCCCCACCAGATAGCTAACCATATCATTTGTAAGGAATCATGAACATAAGCTGTTAATGCAGTTTTGTGTCTGGTTTTCTTAACATTTCATATTGTATCTTGAGCACTAATATAGTAGGCATTTATAATGGGCACAGATTTCATAATATATAAGTAACCCTTCTTGTTGAACCTAGATGTAGTGTTCCACATTTTTATAAAATTGGTGATAAACATCTATCCATCTACTTTAAGTCTTTGCCCACACTTCAGATAATTCCCTTAGGAATGCTTCTTAGAAATTAAACTGCAGAGAATATTAGTGTTGAAAATAGCTTATGTTGGAGTTTATGTGTCTGTCTCAGGGTCTGTCCTCAGCACTTTACGTATATACATTTAGTATTAGTTCAATTTTACAGATGGGGGAAACTGAAGCACAGAGAGATTAACTCTCAAAGGTCATAGGGTAAGTGAAAAAGCTGGGATGCTACCCCAGGCGATTTGAGGCTGGAGCTGGTGCTCCTGACCCCTGTGCTGTATGAACTCTCTAATCACTTAGGTAAACATGACCTTCGCAGGTCATCCACATTAGACTTGGAAGTAATAGACCACCTACTTGAACCCCTGGACCCTACAGAAAGTAAGGCCTAGAAAGATTAAGTGACAAAGTCAAATCGCTGGTGGCAGATCTAGGTTTTACATCTTGACTCCTCATCCTGCAGTCCAAACACTTGTTATTCCAAGGGTGACCCATGAACCACAGCATCAGCCCCACCTGGGAGCTTGTTAAAAATGCAGAATGTCAGGTCCTACCCCCAACCCTCCTGAAGCAGAATCTGCCTGTTAACAAGATCCTCTGGTGATTCCTTTGCACATTAAAGCTCGAGAAGCTCTGGCAATACACTGTAAACTTGATACATCTTGGTATTTCAATGGAAAATCTGCATGTAAACAGCTAGTATTTCCACAGCATGAAAAAAAAGTCATTTTTCAGTTAGTTAAAGCTTTTATGAGGTTGAAGCATATGAAACTGCTGTTATTTTAGAGAAAACATTTAATATTGGCAACTTAGTGTGGCTCAACTTCTGTGGGTGGAAAGATAACAATAATAAAACAGGTATTAGTTTGAGTAGAGATTGAACTTGAAGTGGATGAGGTTCTTTATTTCCAGTGAATATACATGTTAGTCAGGAAGAAAACACAATTAAACAATGACATTGTAAATTGGTAAGTGCTACAGGAGAGCATTCTGAGAGCTTTGGAAGAAGGCAAGTGATGTTCTGGAAAATAAACATGGAAAACCATTTGCTTCTGTTAGTGGCAAAAAAAGGCAGGCATCCAAGCCTTAGTCAAAGTATTATATGGGCATCCTCAGAAGCTTCGCAGAATCGGATTTAAAACAATTGGTTAATGGGGCGCCTGGGTGGCTCAGTGGGTTAAAGCCTCTGCTTTCGGCTCCAGTCATGGTCCCAGGGTGCTGGGATCAGCCCCACATCGGGCTCTCTGCTTGGTAGGGAGCCTGCTTCCTCCTCTCTCTCCCTGCCTGCCTCTCTGCCTGCTTGTGATCTCTCTCTGTCAAATAAATAAAATCTTTTAAAAAAATAGATAAAAATAAAAATAAATAAAACAACTGGTTAAGTATATAAGGTGTTCCACAAAGTTTGGGAGCTATGACTTGCCACTTGAACTAAGAAACAAGGACCATGTTGTCCTTTAATGGTCATAGTAGTTAATGAGAGTTTACAGGTCTCACCCTTTAGGGTGTACGATTTTCATGGGCCCCACTTTGGCCGTTTCTCTTTTTTTGAAGTTAACATTTTCAGGTTGGGTGACGTGAAAAACTGGCTTCCATTACACTATGAATGAAGAGAACAATCTTATGAGTAATATTTAAAGACGTATTTTTTTTTTTTACCAGAAGCTGTGAATAATCTATAAGCAAGCAGTATGTGTAAATATAAAAACCTTGGTTAAATATTTTCCATTCTCAAGTCCTTTTAGGTATCTTGCTGTTCTAGAAATGAGATTGCAAATACAGATTTTGCATCTTTATATTAGTTGGCTTAGAAGTACTAAATTTGGGGGGAGATGGTTGAATTGGTAATAATTCCACTTTACCATCCATCTTTTTCTTACAAGGTTCCCTTTTTTAGAAAGAACTGACCTACCAGTTGTTGGGCCCATAATGAGGTACAATACTGTTCAAAGCAGTCCGAAGAGCATGAGAAGGAAAGTATCTGAGACCAAAATTGGGTAATCATTGGAGTGATACATGAAATGCATTGAGCAGGGAGAAAGTGACAAGAGGGTGGGATAGATCGCACATAGGTACATACAGCTGGTAGCTTTCAATATTCCCCACATCCTCCCTGCAGGCCTGAGGGGCAAATGGCCTCTAGTTCTCACTACCATCTTTATTTTTATGAAATCTAGTCTGGTGAAACTGCCTGCAAATGTCAGAAGTTTGATTCCTAATGTATTCATTTCCTCCCTTGCCTGCCTTCTCCCGCCCTTCCCTCACATCCTTCTAAACTTTTACCAAATCTCCCAAATACTATCTGGGCACTGGGAGAATATAAAAGAAGAGTAAGATCTAGCACCTTACTCTCAATTTGCTTGTAAAACAACTTTCTTCCTGGAATACCAAAGATAGGACAGCCACAAAAAGCTATTAATACCCAGCAGTCGGTTGTGATCGTAAAAAAGGACAGATACAGTACTATGGGATCACAGAGTGGGGAGCAATGACAGCTGTTGGTGGGATCAAGGAACTCCCACCTGAGGAGTGATGTTTGAACTAGCTCATGAAAGGCAGGCAGGCTCCAGAGAGGGAGAAGGAGGGATTCCCCAGAAATGCATGCCACAGAGACAAAGGCCCAGAGGAGCAGGTGGAGGGGATTTGGGGGATGTTTTGCACTGTAAAGAAAAAGGAAATAAAGGATTTATTTATTTATTTATTTATTTATTTTTTCTGCAGGGGAGGAGCAGAAAAAGAGAGTAACTATTCCCTTCAATAACTCTGCTCCAGCCATGTCATGAGAACCACAGGGTTCTCAAACTTTAAGCTCACATTACCTGAAAGGCTTGTTAAAGCCTTTCTTGCTAGGTCCACCCCTGGAGTTCCTTATGCGGAGGGGGTTGTGGGCAGGAACATGTGTAGCCTGAGAGTCTGCATTTCTGTGACATTCCCAGGTGATGCTGGTGCTTCTGGTCTGAGAAGCCTTGTCCAGAGATATGGCCAACAAGCTCCCATCCCACTTGCTATTTCTTCTGCATGGAAATTTCTACCCCCAGATAGTCACATGGCTCTTGGCCTCGGTTTGTTCTTCTCATTTTTTCTCCTGACACTCTATTCCTGGTCTATGCTGTACCTTCATAACCCCTATCATATCTTAACACTATGGTGATTTTTTTTTTATCATCCATTAAGATATAAATCCCATGAGGGACAGTTTTGTTGCCTTAAAGCAGTGCTGTAATTCCTAGCACCTAAATTTCTGCATTTCTAGACTTTAAAATACCATTGGGCACATGGTAGGCACTCAAATAGTGTTGACTTGCACCAAAGAATAAAATGCCTAGGAATAAGTTTAATTGAGGTGAAAGACCTATTCTCTGAAAACTGTAAGACCCTGAAGAAACCAAAGACAACATGAACAAATGCAAAGATACTCCATGCTCATGAATTGGAAAAACACTGTTAAAGTATCTATAATACCCAAAGCAATCTACAGATTCAGTGCAATCCCGATCAACATGCCAACAACATTTTTCACAGAACTTGCATACTAAAGTTTGTAGAACCACAAATGACCCCAAGAAGCCAATGCAATCTTGAACAAAACTAGAGATACTACAATCTCAGTTTTCAAGATATGATACAGAACTATAGTGCTCAAAACAGTATGGCAATGGCATAAAAACAGACATGAGATCAATGGAACAAAACAGAACACAGAAATAAACCCACCCTTATATGGTCAATTAGTCTAGGACAAAGGAGAAAAGCATATGCAATGGGAAACAGACAATGTTTTCAAACGGTACTGTAAAACTGGTCCTCGACGTGTGAAAGAATGAAATGGGCCACCTTCTTATACACAGAAATAAACTAAAATGGTTTGAAGACCTAAATGTGAGACCTGCAGCCATAAAAATCCTAGGAGAAAATATAGGTGGTAATTTCTTTGATATCAGTCTTAGCAATATTTTTCTAGATAGGTCTCCTAAGGCAAGGGAAACAAAAGCAAAATAAACCATCAGGACTACACCAAAATAAAGAGCTTAGCACAGCAAAGGAAACACAAAATGAAAAGTCAACCTACTGAATGGGAGGAGAAACTTGTACAGGATAACTTCGATTACATAGTTTAAATAGTAACCCGCTAAGAATACAACTTATCAAAACAAACAAACAAACCAAAAAACCCAAAATCTAATGATCTGATTAGAAATTGGCAGAGAACCCGAATATACATTTTCCAAAGGTGACAGCAGGTGGCCAATAGACACATGAAAAGATGTTCAACATCACTAATCAGGAAAATGCAAATCAAAACCACAGTGAGATACCCCCTAATATGTGTCACATTGTCTAAAATCAAAAAGGTAAAACAAGTGTTGGTGAGAATGTGGAGAAAAGGGAACCCTCTTGCACTGTTGGTGGGAATGTAGACTGGTGCAGCCACAATCGAGGTTTCTCAAAAAGTTAATAAAAATTAAGTTAATTAACTTAATTAACCATAAGATCTGGTAATTCTACTAGAGATATACTCAAAGAAAACAAACACAATAATTTGAAAATATATAGGCATCCGTATGTTATTACAGCATTATTTACAGTAGGCAAAATATGGAAACAACAAGTGTCTACCAATAGATGAATAAAGATGTTGTACACACACACACACACACAGACATGCACACACATACACACACGGATATTATTCAATTGTAAAAAAGGGAGGAGATCCCGCCATTTACAACAACTTGGATAGACCTAAATGTTATTATGCTAAGTGAATTAAATTAGAGAAAGACCATATGATTTCATTTATGTGTGGAATCTAAAAAATAAAATCAACAGAAACAGACTCAAATACAGACAACACATAGAAGGTTGCCAGAGCAGAGATGGGTAGGGGAAGGGGCGTAAGGAGTGAAAGGGAGTGGGAGATATGGACTTCCGGTTACGGAATGAGTAAGTCACGGGGATGACAGGAACAGCATAGGGTAATAGTCAATGATATTGTAATAGATTCTGTAATAGATTCTGTGATGACAGCTACACTTGTGGTGAACTTAGCATAAGGTATAAACTTGTCAAATCGCTATGTTGTACACCTGAAACTAATGTAACCATCAACTATACTTTGGGGGAAAAATTAGTGTTGACTTGATAAAGGAGATATTGTCTTGGAAAGAGAGGTGGGCCTGGGACTCATATAGATTGAGTCAGAGAGGATGGAAGACAAGATAACTCAGGCCATACACCACATTGACTCCATCTTAAGGACACACATCTTTGGTTTTATTAGTAAAAAGTTTGGGGTCAGGGGTAGTAAGGAAGGAGAGTGAGGTAGAGTAAGAGCTTTAAGTAACTGCAGAGTTTCAGAACAGCTGCTGTGAAGGCCAACTATATTCTAAGGGAATAAACACCCTCATTTAGGGCAGAGGAAAAACCAGTCAGACTATACTTCTCTCTGAAATGCTGAAGTAGTCTTTCTATCTGATATTATATTAAGAGGATTTCCTACTTGTCACTTGCAGTCATTCCCTTTTCCTGACACATAGAGGCCTTAAAACTCCTATAGGGGAGCCCAGTTCTTCCTGTGTCCTCCTTTCTGCCCTGTAAGTCAAGGGCATAGAATACAGTTTCCAGCAGCAAGTTTTTACTCCAAACAGCCTGCTATACAGGGTTGTCCCAAATCCCTCTAACCTTCCATATGTTTAGCAATTTTGATGCCAAATGTATTGCTACTACATCATACACACATTATATACCTTCCATGGAAACATGATTGATATGGTCAGTCCTATTATAGTCTCTTACTAGAAACCTTGTGTCTTCATTATGTCCACAAAAATCACAAATAGGAACTTAGACATTTAGAGGATTCATAAATTAGTCCCATTAAGATGGAAATCTAAAAGATAGAGGAGGGATGTGAAAATATGGCAAATGAGGTCACCTGTATAGGTTGTCAGATTCTTTAAGTGCAAAAATAAGCTCATCTGGTGATAAAATGTGATACCCTAGTTGTAACATTTAGCAACCCTCAATCTAAGACTGAAATGCTATACAAATACACACTGTGTGTGTCAAAAGTCAAGAGTAGGAAGAGGGTTGTTGATCTAATGTAGTTGCATTTACATTCTCCCCCCTTCTCCCCTGCCCCAGTTTAGATCACTGGATTAAGATCAAAGCCCTCAAGGTTGCTGGAGGGAAAGGATAATTGGATGATGGGTATTAAACAGAGCCCTTGATGTAAAGAGCACTGGGTGTGGGGCGCCTTGGTGGCTCAGTGGGTTAAAGCCTCTGCCTTCAGCTCAGGTCATGATCCCAGGGTTCTGGGATCGAGCCCCGCATTGGGCTCTCTGCTCTGCGGACAGCCTGCTTCCTCCTCTCTCTCTGCCTGCCTCTCTGCCTACTTGTGATCTCTGTCTGTCAAATAAATAAAATCTTAAGGAAAAAAAAAGCACTGGGTGTTAAGTGCAATTGATGAATCATAAGATTCTATCCCTGAAACTAATATAGTATGTTAACTAAATTGAATTTTAAAGATTTTTTAAAAAAGCCCTCAAGAGGCAGAGACTCTTCTGCTCTCTGCTTTGGAGATTCCTAACCCTGCCTGGAACATAGGATTGGTGGTAAGGCATACGTTGGTTTGGCTGGTACTTGGTAAGTGTGGTACGATGAGGGAAGATGGGACTGGAAAGATGGAGAGGATGGTGTACCTCCAGTCCTGAGGGAATTGACAGGAGGAGGGAAAAGGGAAGCCCATTCATTTGGCTCAGACAACGTGAAGACATTTTAACAGAACTTTTAATTTCCCAGGAAGATGAAAGGTAATCAGTTTTGTAATAGGTTATCTACATGAGAGACTTTCCAACTAATATTAGACATAATAATATACTTAACACCGATATTATATTCCAATTTATAAATTTTGTAAGAGATTTGGTAACATTAGAGGAAGCAATGTGTAGGAATCCTCTGTACAGTAACTCTAAAATTTAAGTTTAAGAAAACAAAACTGAGCGACGCCTGGATGGCTCAGTGGGTTAAAGCCTCATCCTTCTGCTCAGGTCATGATCCCAGGGTCCCGGGATCAAGCTCTGCATTGGGCTCTCTGCTTAGCAGGGAGCCTGCTTCCCTTCCTCTCTCTCTGCCTACTTGTGATCTCTGTCTGTCAAATAAATAAATAAAATCTTTAAAAAAAAGAAAACTGATAAATCATCTTTTATAAGGTCCTTTATCTACTATGTCTTCATAGGGCTAGGTTTTTGTTTTGTTTTGTTTGTTTGTTTGTTTAGGAGAGAGGCCAGCTAGCTTCCTCTCTCTTCAGACACCTAACTCCATTTCTTATCTATAGTCTTATTCTTTTTCCTACCACCTGGCATAAAACATGGTCATACTCCCCTATCTTAAGTAGTAAAAACAAGAACAAAACCCTTTCAACTATTTATCAACTCTCCACTCCGACTTCATGGATAAGCTTCTTTAAATTATGGTCTACACTCACCGCTAATGTCCTCACATCCCATTTGTTCTTCAAACGACCCTGCTCTGGATTTCCCTCACCATTTCACTAAAAGCACCTCTGATGATAATACAACTGAGATCTTGAATGGCCAAGCCAATGGATATCACTTTGTCATATTTAATGTGACTGGCCTCACCTTTCTTGGATCTTACTCTCCTGGGTTTCTTTCTAGTACTTTCTACTAGTTTCTCTGGCTCTCCCTTCCCCCATTGTTCTATCCTGGTTTGAGTTCTTTATTTTTAATGTAATGAGTGCTTCCTAGATTCCCCATCCTACACTCGATGGTTTTAAGAAGGCATACATCAGTTCCTGGAATCAATTCCACAGTCTAGATATCTTGAGCTTCAGAGCCATCTATCCAGTTGGGTACTTTATAAATCCCTCAAACTACACAGAGCTGAAGCACTACTTACCCTCTCTGCAAAGAGCTCAGTTCTATTAATCCTAAGAATCATTTTACACTATTTCCTCCTTTGTCTCCTCTTCAGTTACCCAATTGTGAAAATTCTACCTGTTAAGTATTTCTTTAATTGGTTCCGTCCTTTCCCTTTGATTGTTACTGCCAGAAACCAGGCTCTACCATGTTATTACCATGATCACTATAATATCCCAGTCTTTTGTCCCCAATTATTAGCCTTCAAGTCTTCCCTTCTCAATGATGGGAAAGGAAATTTTCCTTGGGGAGCAGGGAAAGAAAGTAATCTAGATAATGATTTTTTTTTTAAATTCTTGACAAGCATCTAATCACCCCATGCACATAGGCTGCTCTTTTATCTGTAGTCCCAGACTAGCAGAGGGCCAGATATGCTACAAATATTTATAGAAATGAAATTAAATCCTCCCTCATTAAACACTTCTCAGCCTTGCCAAGGCTGAGAAGTCATTTTATTTCATCCCCAATAACCCTAAGGAATAAGAAAGAGTAAGATTTCTGGATTCACCAAACAGTGTTGTTAACTATAAGGACTACTTCAAACTCAGCTGACCTGGGTTTTAGTCCCACTCCACCAGCTCTGCAAATTTTTTGTTTTGAGTTCTGCTTCCTCGTGTATTAAAGAAAGGGACTGAGCTCTAATTTTGTGGTCTTTGTTTTCTGATTCTATGACTTAAATACCACTTACAGAATAAAAATACACATTTTGAATCTGTGTCAAGTACACAATTCTAAAAGCCCATTTGGATGGATTGCTTCTATAGGAGAATGAAATAGAAGGGAAAGTAGATTGGTAATCATTAAATGTCAGAGTGACCACTGAGAGAAGCTGCTAGTTATTTCCTAGTATGTTTCCCCCAAGCCATACTCACCATTCCCAGCCATTATTTCATAGCCTCCCATGCATCTAAATCTATCTAACTCTGGCCAGTAGGGAGTGATGGTGAAGGATTTTTCTCTTAAAGGAGAGGGACCAACACTTTCCATGGTCCTGCTGGTCGGACCTCAAGAGCTAGACTCACTGAACCACATTTGGGAGTTGAGTGTTGAGCATGGTAGAGACACAGGACAGAGTTCATTTCTCTGGCACTACCAACTATACCTGCTTGTATTTCTACATGAGAAAGAAATTTCTTGTTCAAACCATTGAGATTTGGGGTTGTTATAGAAAAAGAACAAACAAAAACAAACCAGCAAACCCACAACCCAACAGTATTCTTAGCAAAAAATACTAATATTTTATTATTTTCAAAGTACACTGGGGAGATGGTAATTTTGTTGAAGCCATTTTAAAGTTTGCTTGAACCTTTAATAAAATAATTTATGAAATTTACTATACTACCCAGAACAAGCTACTTGAAAACTTCATATTCTACATTCCACTTTATTAAGGAACTAATGCCCAGAGGCAGACTGGAAAAGGTATTTGTTTGGCAAAGCAAATTCTAATCCTATGAACCAGTTATCTACTGAGGGATCATAGTGAAGACTAGAACAGTTCACAAGACAACTTTATTTTCTGATCAGCAGTTCCATTTACACAGACTAAAAGACTTATGCATTTGTAGCTTTCACAATATAAAATTATGGAATAGTAACATCCTTCACTACTTTTCAGGAAGTGGAAGTGACCATGTTTAACGGTATTACCCAGAATGTATCCTGGTGCCATAAAATAAAGTCTTCATTATCAGACTGGGCTCCAAGAAGTGGCCCAGAAGCAGATAAAACACTCCTCTTTCTCCTAGCTCAGTGGCAGAGGGAATGCGGATCCCTATGCCTGCCTGGGAGTTCAGGTCAGAGGAAATAGAGACCTACAGCATTGTATGCTTTTACCAAGCAAAGCAGGAGGCCTCAACACACAGAAAAGACTGTGGGGAATAAAGCTTTTGGAATAAACACCTCATAATCAGCACTTAGGAGTTGCCCTTTGAGCTAGTGCATAAGGAAAACTTAAATTATTCTCCCATTAGTAAGGGCCAAGACCTCAAAGGAACTTTCCAGACAACACTGAAGAACTATTCTATAAACCACACTGACTTGTGAAGAATGGGTTTAAAAACCAAACTTAAAACCTACTGTACATATTTCATAATTCCCTAATGCCCCTCTAGCTCACACATTCCAATCTCTCATTCATGATCTGAGATGGCTCATTCTTGCTTTAGGCCCTTATGATGAATGGGGCCTGCCTTCTTTTGTTAAAGATGGGTCAAGTCTGAAGCGTTCCCTTTCTCTGGACTACAGAGGAGTCTCAAGGCTGAAAAAGAGTGAAATAGAGACAGGAGAACCATAGAGTCTGATTATAGAGGCCTTGAAACCCAAGCAAAGGATTCTGGATTTGATGTAGTTAGCAATAGGAAGACAAAGTAGATTTTTGAGCAAGGGAGTAACACATGCAAAGGCTTATTTTAGTAAGATCATTTAGAATGAGAATGGAGTAGAGAGGTAGAGCCGCCGTTAGGAGAAAGCCACCTTAATTTGGGCTATGATAAGGAAATACTGAATATGACTGGTGGCTATGCAAGGGAGAAGAGAGAGAGGACAAGGAGGAGACTTTCTATAGGAAGATAGTAAGGAACTAAATTTGCAGTCTTGAAATAAGAAGGTAGCTGAATACTCGAAACAATGCTTATTAAAGAAGGAAACACAGTGAGTAAGGCTGAATCCATGATTTACGATCTAAATCAGGACTCTGCTCAGACTGAAATGGTGTATTGCCAATTACTAGGCCAGAAGAGCAGGTGAGAACCACGCCAGTCTCAGGCAAACAGGGATTTTGAGCCATCTTACCTGAAAGGAGTTTTAACTACCACCATAGAACTCAACTCAGATTCCAATGACCACCCTGTGCTCTTGAACTCTAGCTCTGGGTTTCTAAAAGTTAGACTCTAAAAGGAAGCCACCCTTGGAGGATGAAAATAAAAAGCTGGCTCTTCCTCTGTCTCTCAGCAGCAGAGTGGTAAGTTGGAAAACAAATATGATGTCACTGAAGTTCAAGCTGTTCTGAGTCACCGTATTTCTCATAGTTGTCTGCTTTTCAATAGGTCACATCCTGATTTGGGGTCTCTTTGGATAAAGATTTCAAGGACCAAACTGCCTTCTTAAAAAAAAAAAAAATCCTGTTCCCTTCCATTCCTAATTTTCCATATCCCTTTTCCATGAAGGACTAGTAAACCAAGGTAGGGATATACGGTATGGGTATGGGGGCAACAGGGTTAAGGATGGGGGTGTGGATCCTGCATGGACACTGACTATTCAGCATGCACCAGCTGTCTAGTGGGCCATAATCAGCCTTGCACATACATACCTATGGTCATGGGACAAAGGCAGTCCTTAGAGTTGCTCCCCTGAAATGACCACACAGTGACAGGAAAGGATTCTTCAGCATGTACAGGGCTGAGTGAGGAAGGAGTGTTCCAGTCCTCAGTGGGCACATCCAGTACCACTGGGCTCAAGTCCAACAAGGAACCCTAGTGTCAGGAAGCATGTTCACGCTCCTCCCCAGCTGAGCTATAGCAGGGCTGAGTGATCAGAACAGGCGAGGCGTGGAATAAATTTCCACTCCACACTTCTTGGTGCAGATCCTCATGGTCTCTTCGTTCCACCCAACATTTATACACTGTATACTAATGTTATGTGTGGGGTTATTTACTAAACCGAGCTATCAGAGGGCATGGACTCTGTTGGTTCATGTTTTTGGCACAGAGTAATATTACTTGTTGAATGAATGAAGGCACACACCCATGGCCAGTTCCTGTGCTACTTTGTTTTTACTCATCTTCCACTTTCCATCCCTTGTGTTGTCTGCCTGCTTTTCTAATGAGGATTCACCATCAGTGACTCATCACCTAGAGAAGGGAACCACAATTAGACTTCCAGTTTTAGCTACATAATCCACTTCTTTATTACCCTGAAACTATCAGTTCCCCAAACAAGATTAAACTTTCAGTTTTCCTTAAGACCAATTATCTTCTGTATCTTAAGCGAGTGATGGAATAGGAAGTAGTTTGTCCAGTCAAGCAGAGCTAGGTTAGAATCCCAACTGTGCCCTTACAATGACCTTGGTTAGTTAGCTCTGAAGTTGGATTACCCAGTTGTACTTCATTTAGCTTAACTGTAAAATGGGGATACCCATAACTGCATTATATTGTTGATAAAGACCTACAAAATTGTTTTTACCAAAATGCAAGAAATGGGGCCGCTCCATAATTAACAAGCCTAAACCTATTAAAGGAGAAAAAGTGAGGTGGTTTAGAATTTTAACCTTGAATTGGCAACAAAGATTACACGAAGTAACTATGCCACCATGTCATGCCATCAGGTTCTTACTCAAGAACGAGACAGGCAGAAAGGAGTTCCTAAAGGAAGCAAACAAAGGAATCCCAAACATAAGCAGCATTTCTGTCTTTCGTGATGAGAGAATGGCCTATTTAGTAAGATGAAGTTAAAATCCCTCATTTCTGGTGGGAATGTGCTCAGACACTTCTGGTTTTAAAGAAGCTTTAGGCTTCTACAGTGATGGTAGCTGAAACATTTGAGAAACTGAAGATCGCCTTACCTGTTGATCTTCAGTTTCTCAAATGTTTCAGCTTTTTTCTCCAACTTTCACACATCTGGTAATTTATACATTTGGGACTGACTTATTATGTCACAGCCAAAGGGAAAACAGCAATGCTTCCATTGCAGAACAGAAAAATAGTGCAGCTTCCTCCAGAAAAGTTACAGTTGCAGCAAATTCTAGAAGGAGAAATTACTGCCATTGGCTCCGTTTCTTCTACATGGTGCTTAGCTAAGTGCCTGCACCTGCTCCGCTGAAGCAGGTCTGCTAAATTTGGTCATCATCAAGCACCACACACTGAAATAATTAAGAACAGGGCCCCAGCTGAGTGGAGCAGTGTGGTCCTAGGTCACACAGTGTGTCTAAACCTGTGATCTGTGATTATCACATGGCCCGACACCAGACAGGAGAGTCTGTAAACTCCACAGTGGGGCCAATACCAGTCATGAATCATGGCTCCTTTGTCCAGATCTCCAAAGGCATGACGAATGACAGGATGTGAAGCCTGAACCCTGTGTGTTTAGGAGACTGATAAGCAACCCTTCTGATGTTCGCCCCTTTCTCTTTCTCCCTGGAACACAGGGGTGGAAAAATCAGGATTGTATTACCATCCATAGCCCTTATCTCCCCCAATACCTCCTCTGCCATCGTATTGTCCCCACAACTGAGGACAGGTTTTTTTGTATTGTTTTGTTTAAGTTTTCCCTGTAAGCACCATATTCAGGAGAAACAGTAAAGGCAGGGCCTAGATTCTTTATTATTTTTTAAAATTTTATTTATTGGACAGAGGGAGATCACAAGTAGGCAGAGAGGCAGGCAAAGGGGGTGGGGGACACACCTACTGAGCCACCCAGGTGCCCCAGCACTAGATTCTTTAGGAGACAAAAGGGAAGTATTTCTCTTTCCAGGGTCATACTTATAAGTTCTTCTTTACATTATTCCTAGTAAGAACAACTATGCCTTAACACACTGGACACACCTAGGGGAAAGTTTTCCTCAATTGATAGTTACAGAAAGATAAAGATTTAAGACCCTGGTTTTCCTCCTCTATAAAAAGGAATTGAATTAGGGGCGCCTGGGTGGCTCAGTGGTTAAAGCCGCTGCCTTCGGCTCAGGTCATGATCTCAGGGTCCTGGGATCGAGTCCCGCATCGGGCTCTCTGCTCAGCAGCAAGCCTGCTTCCCTCTCTCTGCCTGCCTCTCTGCCTACTTGTGATCTCTCTCTGTCAAATAAGTAAATAAAAAATCTTTAAAAAAATATTAAAAAAAAAAAGGAATTGAATTAGATGAGCTATTTAAGGTTCTTCCTGATTTAAAATGCAGTAATATAATTTCCAGATTCAAAGAATGACCCCCTGCAAATCTGAGTAAAACAAATGTTGTAGAGTCCACAGCAAGCCTTTGGGAGAAGAGGTGCAGAGTCGCACACTGTTTCTTTTTTTTTTTTTTTAATTTTTTATTTTATTTATTTGACAGAGATCACCAGTAGGCAGAGAGGCAGGCAGAGAGAGAGAGAGAGAGAGAGAGAGAGAGAGAGAGAAAGCAGGCTTCCCACTAGGCAGAGAGCCTGATGCAGGGCTAGATCCCAGGACTCTGGGATCATGACCAGAGCTGAAGGCAGAGGCTTTAACCCACTGAGCCACCCAGGTGTCCCTGCACACTGCTTCTTACACAGTCCTGTGCCTCCTTAAGAAAGACAAAAACAAGAGGCGCCTGGGTGGCTCAGTGGGTTAAGCCGCTGCCTTCAGCTCAGGTCATGATCTCAGGGTCCTGGGATCGAGTCCCGCATCGGGCTGTCTGCTCAGCAGCGAGCCTGCTTCCCTCTCTCTCTCTCTCTCTGCCTGCCTCTCTATCTACTTGTGATCTCTCTCTGTCAAATAAATAAATAAAATCTTTAAAAAAAAAAAAGGCAAACACTAGGTACCCTAAACTACAGACACAGGGAGGGGGGAGAGGGGACTAATTGTTTTTTCCCCTTCTACATTCTTCCCTTCTGAAAAAAACACCCAATTTTACTGTTGACTATTTTTATTCGGCTTATTTTGAGCTGGCTCATTTGCATGGCTCAGATTTTAAAATCTTTCTAATAACCACTATGCAGGCTAACAAACACACAAACAAAGACACACTCTGGTCTTAATCACTGGTGAATTTCAACCCTTTCTCTCTACAATCCTGAAGGAGAAGCTCTAGTTTTCAGGTCATAATTCACATGGTACAACAGCATCCTTCTTACGCAGATACTATAAATACTGGCCACGTCAAGGACAGAATCCCATTTAACACTGGTCCACAGTGGAGGGTGGCACACTATAAAAAGTGTGAAAAGCTAGACTTACGACCGCCGCATTCTCTCAGTGAGCTCGACCCAAGAGCTGGGAACCGCACACATGCTTACTTAGGTGAGGGTGAAGTGTACAGATTCACATAAAAATCACAGATAAGGGGGCGCCTGAGTGGCTCAGAGGGTTAAGCCTCTGCCTTCGGCTCAGGTCATGGTCTCAGGGTCCTGGGATCGAGCCCCACATCGGGCTCTATGCTCAGTGGGGAGCCTGTTTCCCCCTCTCTCTCTGCCTGTCTCTCTGCCTACTTGTGATCTCTCTTTCTGTGTCAAATAAATAAATAAAATCTTTAAAAAAAATCACAGATAAGAAAAAATATCTGAGGCAGACTCAAGAGCAAACCAGCCCCCTTATCCAACTAAAAGTCACACAGGAAACGAAAGTCACTCTACTCACCCAGCATAGCTGTTGTTATAAAGTTGGCCATGCCCTGCTTGCAGAATCTTCAAAAAAAGCAGGCAAAGAGGCAAAGAAAAGCAGTTGTCTGAGTCCTGGGTTTCCCGAGGCACTTCATAGTGTTGCAAGGAGAGGAGCTGAAAGTTCCCTTACAATAGTCACCCTAGGCTGGAGGTGGCTCACAGGGTCCCCTCCACATGTGCAAACCTTCTCTGGGAGCGGGGGGGGACAAAGGCTGGGGAGCAAGTAAAATGTGACACTTCTTTCCAGCCATGGTGGTGGTGGTGGGGGGGGAGTTTAAGCAGCCAGTGAAGGGAAGTTGCTATTAAAACTCAAATGACAGTACAGACAAAAGGTTGATATCCAGGATCTATAAAGAATTCCTCAAACTCAACACACACAAAACAGATAATCATATCAAAAAATGGGCAGAAGATATGAACAGACACTTCTCCAATGAAGACATACAAATGGCTATCAGACACATGAAAAAATGTTCATCATCACTAGCCATCAGGGAGATTCAAATTAAAACTACATTGAGATACCACCTGACACCAGTTAGAATGGCCAAAATTAGCAAGACAGGAAACGTGTGTTGGAGAGGATGTGGAGAAAGGGGAACCCTCTTACACTGTTGGTGGGAATGCAAGTTAGTGCAGCCACTTTGGAGAACAGGGTGGATATTCCTCAAGAAATTAAGAATAGAGCTTCCCTATGACCATGCAATTGCACTGCTGGGTATTTACCCCAAAGATACAGATGTAGTGAAAAGAAGAGCCATCTGTACCCCAATGTTTATTGCAGCAATGACCACGGTCGCCAAACTGTGGAAAGAACCAAGATGCCCTTCAATGGATGAATGGATAAGGAAGATGTGGTACATATACACAATGGAGTATTATGCCTCCATCAGAAAGGATGAATACCCAACTTTTGTAGCAACATGGACGGGACATGTAGCAACATGGAAGAGATTATGCTGAGGGAAATAAGTCAAGCAGAGAGAATCAAGTATCATATGGTCTCACTTATTTGTGGAGCATAACAAATAATGGAGGACATGGGGAGAAGGAGAGGAGAGGGAGTTGAGGGAAACTGGAAGGGGAGATGAACCATGAGAGACTATGGACTCTGAAAAACAACCAGAGGTTGTTGAAGGGGCGGGGGGGGGGGGGTGGGAGGTTGAGGAACCAGGTGGTGGGTAATAGGGAGGGCACGTACTGCATGGAGCACTGGGTGTGGTACAAAAACAATGAACACGGTCACGCTGAAAATAAACAAATTTAAAAAATAAAAAAAACCAAAAACAAACAAACAAACAAAACTTGGTCTTGGGACGAGAAGCAGCAGCACACACAGCCCAGCCCAGCACCTGAGCCTGATCCTTAATCAGGCTCCCCTAGAAGGGGCTGGGCCTCCCCTGTGCTGACTCAAGGCTGGGGTTCACTGGGTGCTGCTTCCTTTGGATAACTTCTTTTGGGTTTATTTTGTTTGTTTCATGCTTTATGATTTTAGGCCCCTAAATTTCCTGGACAACCTTTCTCCTTTTATTACATTCTACGGCACAGGACCCTATCCTGAACACAAATGATTTGCTTGAGGATGAGCAAAACACTTAGGCATACATTTAGGAAACACTTAGGAACATTCTGGGCTTAAGGTTCTGAGCTACCATAATGAATTTCTACATGGATTCCACATACTGAGATGCATAGTGAGTAGCCTTCATGAGTATAGGAGTAAGGATAAGGTCAGGCCCCTGAATATGAAGAGCCAGGCTTGGTCCCAGCTCCTACCTGTATGGAGAAGGGGCAGCTGGTTTGCCGGATTCCCAGGAGCTCTCCGTATCCATTCCATGTCAGCAACACCCAGACCCTCTGCAATTTCAGAGGTTCTTATAGGGAACAAGAGGCTCCCATGTGCTTTACTACCTTCACTCACATTTGGAATCACTTAGGAAGCCAGGCCATTTAAATCAGAATTCCTGGGGGTGGGATCAGTGCTTTAAAAGGATATTGAGGTGATTCCAATATTCAGCCACCATGCTGGTCTAGAGTGGGGCTTCTCAAACTTTAACATGCGTACAAATCTAATCACCTGTGCATCCTGTTAAGCTGCCCCTTCTGATGAAGTCATTTGGGGCTGGGACCCAAGATTCTGCATTTCTTTTTCTTTCTTTTCTTTTTCTCCCTCCCTCCCTTCCTTCCTTCCTTCTTCCCTTCCTTTCTCTTTTAAAGATTTCATTTATTTGACAGAGAGAGGCACCATGAGAGAGGGAACACAAGCAGGGGCAGAGGGAAGAAGCAGGAGCCTGATGTGGTGCTGGATCCCAGGACGCTAGGATCATGACCCGAGATGAAGGCAGATGTTTAACAACTGAGCCACCCAGATGTCCCAAGATTCTGCATCTTTAAAGAGCTTCCAGGTGATGCTCATGCTGCTGGTGCATCAGTCACAGTTTGAGTAATGAGGCCTTACTTTAGAATGAGGTCTGCTTTTTCTCCTTTCTCTCAAAACGGGATGGGGAGTGGGTAAAAAACCTTGGAGCAAACCATCTCCTCATTTTCTCCATGTTGGTGATGAAGAAGGTGTTTTTTTTCATCTACATTCTCCTATCCAGATATACAAGAAAACCCATATGGAAGGATACACTTTGCTCTAGTAAATAAGAATGGCGTTATCTAGGGTGACTCCCATTTCACCCCATGCCAAGGCCTGGTCCTATTCTGGAAGAGTGTGGGAGCCAGCATCTCTCTATGTGCTCACACACTTTTCAAATTTCCCAAGGATTCATAGCCAAGGATTCTGTGCCCTCCAATATTACGTCCAGAACACTGGTTAGAAGAGAAAGTACCATATCTTTCCTTATCTTCTCTTCTGAAGTCATAAGTTTGGTGTAAGAGAGCCGTAATGATTTTCAGTTAGAATGATTCTCTAAAGCTTTCTTGACTACCCCAAGGTTAGTTTAATCTCTTCTCTGTGTCCTCCTCTCTAATAACCAGTGTGTTGTCTACTGAAGGGCATAGCACATTGAATTTAAGTATTTGTGTGGTTCTCTCCCAAGGCTGCCTTCCCCTTGAGTGCAGAACAGCACCCCCTTTCACCTTTATGTCACTTCCTTATATCTCCTAGAGGGAACACAATGTTTCCTGAAGCAATTATCAGCCATGTTTGTTGAGTGAATGACGAACCTGAAAAGGGGTTCATTCAACATTTACTCTGTGACTTCTGCATCCAAACAGAGGAAGATGGAAGCCCTAGAGCAGTGGATGGTCCCAGGTCTCCTGGTTTTGTTTCTTATTTGTTTGTGTTGTCGTTTTTTTCCCTTCATGACATTATGGCCTGGATCTCCTGTCTTTGAAGGGTGGAGGCTGCTCTGCAAGGCATGGCCATGCCTCCTGAGGCCATTTCTGACAAGGCCAAGAAAGTCTATGTAACCATGACTGAACTGTTGAAATAAGAGGTTACTGTGTAAATAAAACACTTCATCTCTTTGCATTTTATTATGTCAGAATAATGTATAAATCTGTCATATTCTACCACAACATTAAACTAGGAATGTTCAGTCTCTGGCTGGGGATTAAGCTCATCCTCAAATGATTCTGAAGAATGGGATCCAGTGAGCATGTTCAGCAAAGGCTCTCCAGACTCTGAAACCAGGGTAATCATTTCCTGGACTCTCAAAAACACAAGAGACCCAGGGGACATTCTATAGCCTCCCTCAATATTTCAGATCAAAGAGAAGTTCTCAAACAATAGAAGTCATTCCTAACAATCTTCCTCTGGTTTTCTAAGGATGAGGTTATCTGATCAAACTTCTCCTGGAGTAGATAAGCTCCCATAAAATGAGTGATAAATGGAGTCCATTTAGTAAGTGGGAGGAGAAGAGAATGGCTTTACAGAGGGATTCAAAGATTAAAGTCCCATTTTTAAGGCACTGAGAAGGAGTGAATTATTAAACCAGTGGAAGATTTAGAGATGGAAAGATGAGAATTTCTATTTATCAACTATGCCTTTGTCATATATTAGTTGAAGAGTGAACTTTTTAAAAAGAAATTATTATTACCCTGCAGAGAAACAAAAGGAAACTACAATTGGGAAAGGAAAATGTCATCTTGATTTGGGTCCATTGTTGTCCATGAATAGATAAATTTTTATTAAAGTATAGTTGACTACAATATTGTATTAGTTTCCTATGTATAATATAGTGATTCAACATTCATATATGTTATGAAATGATCACCACAATTAGTCTAGTTACCATCTGTCACCATACAAAGCTAATATGATATTATTGACAATATTCCATCTGTTGTACCTTATATAACCATGGCTTATTTATTTAAAACTACAAGATTGTACCTCTTGATCCCCTTCACCTATTTCACTCCCCCTCCCTCCGCCACCAAATCCTCCTCTCCTCTGGAAACCATCAGTCTGTTCTGTTTATCTGAGTCTGGTTTTGTTTGTTTGTTTTGTTTTGTTTTTTAGAATCAACATATAAGTGAAGTCATACAGCATTTGTCTTTCTCTGTCTGACTTATTTCACTGAGCATAATACCATCTATGTTCATTAATGTCACAAATGGCAAGATTTCATTTTTTAAAAAGATTGTATTTATCCATTTGAGGAGAGAGTGAGAGAAAGCATGAGAGGGGAGAAGGTCAGAGGGAGAAGCAGACTCCCCAGGGAGCTGGGAGCCTGATGTGGGACTGGATCCTGGGATTCCGGGATCATGACCTGAGCTGAAGGCAGTTGTTTAACCAACTGAGCCACCCAGGTGCCCAGATTTCATTAATTTTTATGCTCAAGTTATTACTGTTGGATATATATCCACAAATTCTTTATTCATTCATCTATCAATGGACACCTTGGTTGCTTCTATATCACAGCTATTGTAAATAATGCTACAATGAACATAGGGGTATACATACCTTTTCGACTTAGTGTTTTCATTTTCTTTTCTTATATTATGTTTTTGATTTTAGTTCCAGTATAGCTAACATACAGTGTTATGTTAGTTTCAGGTGTACAATATAGTGATTCAATAATTCTATACAATTATTTAGTGCTCATCAAAGTACACACTTTAATCCCCATCCCCTACTTCCCTTGTCCCCCGGTCCACCTCCCCTCTGTTTCTTGGTCTGTCTCTCTTTTTCCTTTGCTTGTTTGTTTTGTTTCTTAGATTCCACATATCAATGAGATCATATGGTATCTGTCTTTCTCTGACTGACTTATTTCACTTAGCATAATGCTCTCTAGCTCCATCCACGTTGTTGCAAATGGCAAGATTTCATTCCTTTTATGGTTCACATCTTCTTTATCCTTTCATCTATTGATGGGCCCTTGGACAGCTTCCATCGTTTGGTTGTTGTAAATAATGCTGCAATAAACATAGTGGTGCATGTATCCCTCTGAATTTGTGTTTTTGTATTTGGGGGCTATATACCTAGCAGTGCAATAACTGGGTCATAGAGTAGTTCTATTTTTAATTTTTTGAAGAACCTCCATACTCTTTTCCACAGTGGCTGTATCAACTTACATTCCCACCAACACTATGAGCATTCCCTTTTTGCCACAGGCTTGCCAACCCTTGTCATTTCTTGTGTTTTTGATAATAGCCATTCTGACTGGTGTAAGGTGACATCTCATTGTGGTTTGGATGTGCATTTTCCTCGTGGTTAATGATGGTGAGTATCTTTTCATGTGTCTGTTGGTCATCTATATGTCTTCTTTGAAGAAATGTCTATTCAGATCTTCTGCCCATTTTTAAATTGGATTTTTCTGGGTTTTTGTTATTGAATTGTAGACTAGATATTTTTAATGTACCTTCCATATCTGAAATTATATGATGTTATAGGGAAAGATTGTGCAAAACCTTTTCTTATGTATTTGAATGAGAGCCATGTAGATTTATTTTTGTAAAGATACCTGGAGGAGAAGATAAATGGGTACGGCTGGGCTTTGTGATACAGAAAACCCTCCCATTGTTTCATGCTCATTCTTCAATGTCTTATTAACATAGACCTATTGCTTGTCAGGTCTCTTTTATGGCCTTTTGCTATTGTTCCAACATGTGAGGAATTAGCAAATGTGATTTCAGGTTGCTGCCTTATGCAGTCTTGGCAATTCTGTGAGGAATGTTCTGAAGCTTCCTTTAACAATGCATTGCTAATGATTCCCGCAACTGTCTTTTTCAGCACCATCAGCCATCTCTTCTTGACCCTATGTTTTTAATCTCTCTCTTGTTAACTCTCCATATTTCTGCCTTCCTTAAATGCAAGCTTACCCCTTTCTTTTTTCAGCCTTCTCAAAAGCACACTCTTAACCCTGACAAAATGTTTTCCATCCCTACCACCCCAATGAAACTGTCTCTTAAAGATCCATGGTTATTTCTAAGTGAGAGGCCCTCTGTTGTCACTCTATATTTGTAAGTTTTCTAAGGCTATTTATCACCTCCTGTTTGAAACTCTTCTTTCTGTGACTGGGACATTGTTTCTCCTATTCCTTTCTTTCCTAGGGTTACTTCCTATTTTTTGACTGCTTACAAAGTTGATGTTTCATGGCAGTGTTGGCCTTCTCTTCTTGATGTACTGTGGACAGAAATGGGCTGGAACAATTTTGTGGATGAGAATGGCTTGAGCTGGGTCTGGAAGGGAAGGAAAGATTTGGCTGGACTGAGATAAGAGGGGCTGGAGAAAGGTGGCCCTTATTATCAAGAAAACATTGTAAGCGGGCGCCTGGGTGGCTCAGTGGGTTAAAGCCTCTGCCTTCGGCTCAGGTCATGATCCCAGGGTTCTGGGATTGAGCCCCGCATCGGGCTCTCTGCTCTGTGGACAGCCTGCTTCCTCCTCTCTCTCTCTCTGCCTGCCTCTCTGCTTACTTGTGATCTCTGTCAAAGAAATAAATAAAACCTTTAAAAAAATAAAAAAAAGAAAAGAAAACATTGTAAGCAAATACAGAGGATGTGGACCTTGAGTTTGTGACACTTGGTACTACTGCCAGAGGGGCTGGGCAGATAAATAAACATAGAGTTGCTCTTGGTGGTTGAATTAATTATATGCAAACAAGTCAGAGATGCTAGGATAGAATATTAAAGGGGAGTAGATTACATGTACAAGGTGTTATGAGGAAGTGGACATTTAAAGCAAATACGAGAAGGAAACATCTGTAGCAAGAAAAGGGTGGTGGGGGGAGTATGGGTAGGAACAAGACCATTGAAGCCCAGGCTGAATCTTAGACAAAGAAGTCCTGTTCAGAAATTACTGTCCTTCTTTATGTTGAGACAGGATAAAGAGAGGGACATTCAGCATCCTCAGTCTGGCATTCAAGGCCCTTGAGAATGTTTCCACTTTTGTCTTCTTCAATATTTCCTTAATACTCTGTATTATCTTTTCCTTCCTCTGCGTTGGTTTATATTTCTTTGATAATAATGACCACCTCTCTCCTTCTTGTCCTCAATCCAGCCAATCCTTCCATCCCTTCCAGACACAGTTCAAGTCAGTCTCATTTATGAAACTGTTCCAATCCCACTTCTGTCCACAGTCCTCACCTTCCCGGCACTAATACATTCATTCTTGTGTACCCTTATGTTCTAGTGCGTATTGACACTTAATTCAGTAGCACCATTTACTATAAACTGCTCAAGGGCAGGCACTCTATTGTGTACATCTTCATGGTCCATAGTGCTTAGAGTTCTGTTGGGTCTACAATTAACATCCATTAACAACAAAGCTGTTGGCTTGCTTTTAAATCTTTAAATCTTTTTTTTTAAAGACTTTATTTATTTATTTGACAGACAGAGATCACAAGCAGACAGAGAGGCAGGCAGAGAGAGAGGAGGAAGCAGGCTCCCCACTGAGCAGAGAGCCTGATGCAGGGCTCGATCCCAGGACCCTGAGATCATGACCTGAGCCGAAGGCAGAGGCTTAAACCACTGTGCCACCCAGGCGCCCCTGTTGGCTTGCTTTTCAGCCCAGTACTCATGGGACCTTTCAGCTGTCAGGGGAGCCCTTTTCTAGAACTCCAGACTTCACCTTTGTCCTTGGCTAGATCTCTCACAAAGAGAATCTTGCTCACTCAGATGAAAGAACAATTTGAGGAGCAAGCTTTATTGATGGACAAACCTATTATTACATTTTTAAGCTCTTGTAATTATGTCACAAAGATGTTTTACAAAATGTATGGAGCAAAGTCAAAGTATTTTAATGCAGGAAGGTGGGAACAAGGAGTTTGGTCTGCTGATTCCAAACAGCAGAAGAGACTTCCCTTCTTTTTCCTTCTCTTTGTCTTTTTGTTCTTTTCTCTCCCTCCTTCCCTTCTCTTCTCCCTCCTGGCTCCCCTTCCTTCCTGATACCTGTCTCCAAGACTCTCATGAAGAAAGAAGGTAGGGAAAAATAGTAAATAAAAAATACTTTAAATATTATTTCAAATGACAGAGAATGGATGTTTGTGTTATACCATTTGTAACATTAAGTGTTTTAATGAAAATTAAGAGAAATTTGAGACAGATGAGGCATGAAAGTGAGATTAAGAAAGTTTGATTAGAATAAAGTCTAAAGCAATATTTAAGCAAATGATTGAAGTACTACCCTTCCATCCATTTGCCTTATGGCAGTGGGAGGTGAAAAAAGACAAAAACAAGTAAGCATGGAAACAAAGTAATGACAGAAAAGGCTCAGATATAAACAACACTTAACAAAAAAAGAAGACTAGGTAGAGGGGAAGTTTCTGATACAACAAAGATCAGGAAAATAGGGGATGGAACCTGTCCTAAGGAAGAAAAGCTGTGAGGAATGAGGAATGTCAGGCAGGCAGCAATGTTTCATGGTCAGACTACTCATAAAGGCAGAAGGAGGAGAATGTGCTCCTGATGCTAAAGACAGAGAGAAAGAGTAAACAGAAAAATAAAGGAGCTCTATTCCAATGAACTTAGAGAGAGAAATGTGTACTTTGGATATTCCCCAAATTCCAAGAATATACAGAACTTGAATAATACTTCCAATGTGCTATAATTTTTTAAGATGCTCATACAGAAACTAAGAAACATTTTAAGAATCCAAGTTCATATAATTAAGGTAAAATTTTGGCAAATATGACTAGTTGAGTAATTTTGGTATGATAACAGCGATATTTACTTTAATTTACCAATGTTAAATATAATATAAAAGTGCTTTCTCAATTCTATTGGGTATGCTTTCTGTAAACCTATACAGATTGGTTATAAAAATGTGATTCTGTGTATTTAAAATTCATTAACATTCAACACACTATCTTGAAACACCTTATTTCCATAGGAATCGTGTTTTCTAGTATGCCACCTTGAATTTCTAAAATCTTTAGGGAACTTAACAATAAAAAGACAAATAATGAATTGAGAAATGGGCAAGGGATGTGAATAGACATTTAATAAATATATACAAATGACCAGTAAGTACATGAAAAAGATGCTTAACATCATTAGTCACTAGGGGATTGCAATTAAAAACTACAATGAAATACCACTTCACAAACATTGAGATGGCTATAATCAAAAGCACATAATAATGACCATTTGTGAGAATGTAGAAAAATAAGAACTCTCAGACATTGCTAATATGAATGCAAAATAATGCAGCTGCTGTGGAAAATAGTTTTGTTTTTCTTCAACAATTAAATGCAGAGCTATCATATGATCTAGAAACTCCAACTCCCACGTTCCATTCTAGAAAATCCAATCATATGTTCATATCAAGACTTGTACACATACATTCATAGCAGTGTTATTAATAGCCTAATGTAGAAAAAAACCCCATATATCCATCAACTGATGGAGGTATACATAATGTGGTATATTCATACAATGGAATATTATTTGGCCATAAAAAGGAAGGAAATACTGATATATATGGTACCATGGATGAACCTTGAAAACATCATGCTGATTGAAAGGAGCCAGAAACAAAAGGTCATATGAAATGTACAGAATAGGTAAAACATATAGACATACAATAAGCATATTAGTGATCGCTGAGAGTAGGGGAAAGGGGATGGGGTTTTCTTTGGGAATGATGAAAATATTCTGGAATTGGTTAATGGTGATGGTTGTACAATCTTGCAAATATACCAAAACCGACTGAATTGTACATGTTAAATGGGGAATTCTATGGTATATAAATTTTGTCTCAATTATTAAAAAAAAAAGATCTTGGGAACTTGAAAAAGTTCAAGGGAACTTGAAACCTTAGATTAATTAAAAGGAGCTAATCAGTGAATAATCCTGGATACCTAAATCATTTCTAAGTAAGAACATAGAAACACTGATGACTGAGCACACTTTCATGTTTATATGCTTTTGCTTTTAATATGCTACAGATAGGCTTTATCTTTGGTTAAGTTCTGCCACATTTAGAATGTGTATTAGGCTGTAGCAAGCATGTGTCTATAGAAAGTTGTGTTATGTATACTTATGAGTTCTGCTTGTGGCTAAAATGCTGATTTGTGGCAGACTGTTCTCCATTATCCACAACCAAATTTTCTCTGTGAAATAGAAGTCAGTTAGTTAGGTTAAAAGTTATCATTATCAGGGGCACCTGGGTGGCTCAGTGGGTTAAAGCCTCTGCCTTCAGCTCAGGTCATGATCCCAGGGTCCTGGGATCAAGCCCCGCATCAGGCTCTCTGCTTAGCTGGGAGCCTGCTTCCTCCTCTCTCTTTCTCTCTGCCTGCCACTCTGCCTAGTTGTAATCTCTATCTGTCAAATAAATAAATCTTTAAAAAAAAAAAGTTATCATTATCAGCCACAGCAACTTCTTTCAAGACATGTCCCCAAAGGCAAAGGAAACAGAAGCGAAAGTGAACTTTGGGACTTCATCAAAATCAAAAGCTTCTACGCAGCAAAGGAAACAGTCAACAAAACAAAGAGGCAACCCACGGAATGGGAGAAGAGAACCGCAAATGACACTACAGACAAAGGGCTGATATCCAAGGTCCGTAAAGAACTCCTGAAACTCAGCAGAAGACATGAACAGACAATAATCCAAAGAAGACATACAAATGGCTAACAGACACATGAAAAAATGTTCATCATCATTGGCTATCAGGGAGATTCAAAGCAAAACCGCACTGAGATACACCACCTTACACCAGTTAGAATGGCCAAAATCAACAAGACAATAAACAACAAGTGTTGGAGAGGATGTGGAAAAAGGGGAACCCTCTTACACTGTTGGTGGGAATGCAAGTGGGTGCAGCCCCTTTGAAAAACAGTGTGGAGATTCCTTAAGAAATTAAACATGGAGCTTCCCTATGACCCTGCAATTGCACTACTGGGTATTTATCCCAAAGATACTGATGTGGTGAAAAGAAGGGCCATCTGTATCCCAATGTTCATAGCAGCAATGGCCACAGTTGCCAAACTGGAAAGAACTAAGATGCCCTTCAACAGACAAATGGTTGAAGAAGTTATGGTCCATATATACAATGGGGCATTATGCCTCCATCAGAAAGGATGAATACCCAACTTTTGTACCCAACTTTTGGACGGACTGGAAGAGATTATGCTGAGTGAAATAAGTCAAGCAGAGAGAGTCAAGTACCATATGGCTTCACTTACTTGCGGAGAAAAAGGAATAACACGGAGGATGTTGGGACACAGAGAGGAGAGATGAGCTGGGGGAAATTGTAGGGGGATACAAACCATGAGAGACTGTGGACTCTGAGAAAAAAAAAACTGGGGGTTTTGGAGGGGAGGGGGTGGGAGGTTGGGTGAACCTGGTGGTGGGTATTACGGAGGGCATGTATTGCATAGAGCACTGGGTGTGGTGCATAAACAATGAATTTTCGAACATTGAAAAAAATTAAATTAAAGGCTTCTTTTGAAAAAAAATGTCATTAGTTCTTTCCACAGTTTGGCAATTGAGGCCATTGCTGCTATGATTATTGGGGTGCATATGGCCCTTCTTCTCACTACATCTGTATCTTTGGGGTAAATACCCAGTAGTGTAATTGCAGGGTCATAGGATAGCTCTATTTTTAATTTTTTGAGGACTCTCCACACTGTTTTCCAAAGTGGCTGCACCAACTTGCATTCCTACCCACAGTGAAGATGGTTCCCCTTTCTCCAAAGATGCCCTTCAACAGACAAATGGATAAAGAAGATACGGTACATATATACAATGAAATATTATGCAGCCATCAGAAAGGTTGAGTACCCAAGTTTTGTATCAACATGTACGGGACTTGAAGATTTTATGCTGAGTGAAATAAGACAAGCAGAGAGAGAGAGTCAATTATCATATGGTTTCACTTACTTGTGGAGCATAAGGAATAACACGGAGGACATTGGGAGATGGAGAGAAGAAATGAGTTGGGGGAAATCAGAGGGGGAGACAAACCATGAGAGACTGTGGACTCTGAGAAACAAACTGAGGGTTTTGGAGGAGAGAGGGATGGGGGGACGGGTGAGTCTGGTGGTGGGTATTAAGGAGGGCACATATTGCATGGAAGACAGGGTGTGGTGCATAAACAATGAATCTTGGAACACTGAAAAAAAATTATCATTAGTATTGTTGATTGAGACTACTAGGAGCAATAGTAACAGAGAAAATAGAACAATATATGTACTTCTATTTTCAAGGGAAATAATTTTTTCCCTAATACAGTACTTCTTTGTTCCTTTTCCTCTTTTTTGGGGGGGGGGGTTCTTCAGACCCATTTACACCCTGAAGATTTATCAAGGACACCAAAGAGTTTGCTCATGTGTGTTATGTCTACTGGTATTTAACTGTATTGGCAACTAAAATGGAGAACTTTAAAAAATGCCTGTTTAGGGGCGCCTGGGTGGCTCAGTGGATTAAGCCGCTGCCTTCGGCTCAGGTCATGATCTCGGGGTCCTGGGATCGAGCCCTGCATCAGGCTCTCTGCTCCACGGGGAGCCTGCTTCCTCCTCTCTCTCTGCCTGCCTCTCTGCCTACTTGTGATCTCTCTCTCTGTCAAATAAATAAATAAAATCTTTAAAAAAAAATGCCTGTTTATTGGTTCATTTGAGGGTAGTAATGGTGAAAGCCTTGTATTCTGTTTCTTATAAAATTAGTTCTCATGGTCTTGCAAGATTAGTCCTAAAGTCCCAGTATGTTGTAGAATACTGAAAAGCACAATAAGGGGCACCTGGGTGGCTCAGTGGGTTAAAGCCTCTGCCTTTGGCTCAGGTCATGATCCCAGGGTCCTGGGATGGAGCTCTGCATTGGGCTCTCTGCTCAGTAGGGAGCCTGTTTCCCCCTCTCTCTCAGCCTGCCTCTCTGCTGTCAAATAATCTGATCTCTCACTGTCAAATAAATAAAATACCTGATCTCTCCCTGCCAGATAAATAAAATCTTTAAAAGAAAAAAGAAAGAAATCTGTATTCCTATCAATGTGTTACATGAGAAGAGTTGTTGAATCAAAAGAGATGTTTATTCTCCCTGAGGTAAAACTTTTTATAAACAAAATATTATTAATATAAATAATTCAGAAATTGCATCCTGTATATGAAGTTCCTAGGGAATTGTCAATGCTTTTTCTATCCATGACATGTTTCTGCTTGGTGCTATTTTGTCTGATGATATTTAGACATGAAACTAAATGCTAAAGTGTTATTACTCATAGATTTCAGTTATCATTTAAAATTCTTATTGGCTATAAGCATGCTTCGTTTGGATCTAATATCTTCTAGGCCAGTGACTCTCAGTGAGGATGTACATCAGATTCATGCTTTAAATTTTATGATGTACTCCAGACTTACTAGATCTCTTTACTCGATAATCTTAGGATATTCTTAACATACTATTTGCATACTGTTGGCATGTGTGTTATGTCTCAGGATTATTCTATCTCAAAAGTATTTCTTCCGTATCTTCATTTAATTTTACAAATCAGATACAACATCCACCGACTTCTTTGCAAATAGGCTTACGCGTGGTCCTTATAGACATTTACTGAAGCGTCTTGAAAGGACGTTGTTATCTTGTTTTTCATGCCACATATAAGTCAAATTTGCTTGTCAATTACACCACTCTTGTTATGAACTTTCACCAGACCTTTCACATTTGAAAATGATCAGTAATAAGTCAGCCACAACTGTTTTAATTTCTGTCATCTACAGATAGTTTTGTTTTACTCTGATGCTTTTTTTGCTGTAGGGATAACAGTTTGAAAAGTCATCAGCAATGACAGAAAATAGGGAGTTTGACCTTTTTCCTCCTTCAAAACAGGATATGAGTGGCTTTCTCCCAGCTGCTGGCATAACCACTGTCCCTTTTGGTTCCAGGCACACTCCTTTTCCTTTCCCTGCCCCAAAGTTTGCCATATTAATGGACCTTCTTATGCCTCTTCTCTCTTGTTTGGGGACTCTCTTTTTTGACTGTTTCTTTCATTTCTTGTCTCTCCTATTCCTAATCATTAGTTCTTTATTCTTTTATCTACCTGTTCTCTCTGATCAGGGATCTCTCTCATTCCTTTTTCCTTTTTCTTTTAAATTGCCACCCCAACTTTTAATCTTTGACTCCCTCGAGTAACTTTGGAATCCTCCTTCTGGGGGGCTTGCATCGATTTCCTTCCTGATTGCATGCATGTTTCTTTCTGTGTGAACATCTTACTGTATCATAAGCAAACTTTTGTCTTTCCAGAATGCATTTTAACTCCATTTTACCTGCTTGCTAGAGCAGAAAACTTACTCACAAAATTTTATTGAACTATTTCTGAGTTGCTCTGCAGACATGGGATTCTCAAATTGAAAATCAATCCAGTGCTTCCCTAAGTGCTTTAAGTGCTTTTCTGAATTAAAGGAAAGCATCAAATATCCAACGAGCATTTCAACACAAAAGTTAACAGCTGGTATATAAAGAATCTCAGAGAGTCTCTTGTTATCTGAATTAGGCCTTCTTTATTGAACTTTATTTGAAACATGCGACTTGGCCTAAAACTCACAGCTGCAAGATTTCTAGGAGGGAGAAAAATAGTTTGAATAGGGTTACATCAGATACAGAAGAAAGAAAACCTATCTGTGATCTTAATTCTTCAGGCAGTCTGAAGTGGTGGTATAAACTGTTTTCAGAGCTGCTTAGAAAGTTTCACTACAAATTGTCACTGGGGATGAAGGTGACTCTCATTGCCTCTTATTTAGTCTTTGCATTCTGGCTTTGCCCACTATTTGGAGGTATAGTCTCACTCTTAGATACATTTTCTTTGCCTTTGTCCAACGTTTGCTGAGCAGAGCTAAGTATCTACTCAATTTTTGTATAAGAACCAAAAGTTTTGGTGCGCTGAATGAGGAAAACATGATGTAAATATACTTGCCAAGGAAACCCTTAGATAATGAGCAATAAATTTACAATTTGTCAATTGCACAATAATTTCCACTCTCTTTCCCCCACAAACCCTGTCCCTTCTCACCAAGCTTCCTCAACTTAATCACACCAAAAAAGTTTTCTAGATGCTGGCATTGTTCTAAACTAGTGTGTATCAAGCTTTCCTGCCCATTAGATTCAGCTGGAGAGCTTACAAAATGCTAATCAGAGTGGTGTGGGGTTTTTTTTTGGGGGGGGGGGTGTGCCTAGGTATCACCATTTTAAGTAGATTCTCAAGTGATTGATTCCAAAAATGCAGCGATTGTTCTAAGTGATTTATCGATATATCTGTTCAGAGTCTTGGCCATTACCACTCTGAGTTATCAGATTATCCCAGATCACGTGGGCTGGTCAATCCAGTACTCACGGTTCAGCTCACAGGTCACATTTAATAATTCATCATCCTTAAAAGACGTATTCTTTTACTTGTCTTCCAGGAAACTGCATTTGCACTGTCATTTTCTCTTAGCCCCTGTTTATGGCTTCCCTTCTTCTCATCCTCCTTATGAGGATGTGCTCCAGAATGTATCCTTGATCATTTCCTATTTATCTTACACTTACCCCCTTGATGATCTCATCTAGTCTTATGGCTGAAAACATTACCTATGAGCTGACAATTCCTATAGGCCCATATTGATATTTGTAACTCTGAATTTTCTTCTAACTTGCAGATTCCTAAATACAATTCTCCATTCAATATCTTGACTTAGATGTCTAATAGTCATGATAATACTGACTAAAAAGCAGAATGTGTGGCTCTATTCCAACCACCCCTCCAAAACTAGTCCTTTTACAGAAGTTTCCATTTGAGTTGATGGCAATTCAAGCTGCTCAGACTTAAACGAAATAATCCTTGGTTGACTCTTTCTCTGAGCACATAGAATCTGTCATGTTGGATCTATTCTTCAAAGTTATCTCCAGAATCCAACCACTTCTGACCACTTTCAGTGTTACCAGCCTGGTATGAGTTGCCACCTCTGTCTCCTAGACCACCGCAAGCACCTTCTCACAGTTCTTGTATCATGTGTCCCTGTATCTCTTCTCGATACAGCCACTGCAGTGATCCTCTAAAGACACAAGTTCAGCTGTGTCACTGCTCTGCATAGCTCTCCATTTAATATATGGTAAAACCCAAGATTCTTATGACGGCTTTCAAGGCCCATGTAATTTAGTTCTTAGTCACCTCCAACCACTCCTCACCTTGCTCACTATGCACAGTTTGGTTAGGCTGAACAATAGTCCTCAAATGTGTCCATGTCTGGATCTCTGGAAGCTGTGAATGTTCCTTTATACATATGTAAAGAGACCCTGCAGATAGGATTAAATTAGAGATTTTGAGATGAGGAGATCATCCTGGATTACCTGGGTAGGCCCAATGTAATCACAAGATTCCTGGAAGAGGAAGTCAGACTGAATAAATGGAGATGTGACAATGGAAGAAACTGTAATATAACTTGGGAAAATTACTAATTCAGCAAACCTTGGTTGTATCATCTACAACATGACCAATATAATATCTACCTCACAGGGTCATTCTAAAGATGAGGTTAGAAATGCTTACATATTTGTCTTCTGAATTGGTAGGTAAAATTCTCTGTTTATATTTCATAAATTTCACCTTACTTATTTTGGACCCAATTTTTCACCAGTCTTGGAAAAAAGGTAAAGATCTATTTGCCTCTACAGAAGTATTTATTCTATAATTTAAAAAGGTCTTTTTATTCTCTAATTCAATGAAATAATCATGCAATTGAGATTTATGTGCCTTCTTGGTGTCCTTTCACCATCATTACAGAAAAGAACTAGACCAGATCAAAACTCCTTAAGCCTCTAAGTAGATTCTCATTCATCTTTAACATTATTCATCCACCTATGAATTTACCTACATTAAGCATGTGAATATGTCCTTGGTTCATGAGGGTTTTTGAGAAGCTTTTAAACTGCATTGCTAAAATCCTGGTATTTGGTATCCGTGAAATTCCTTAACTGCTGCTTAGTTGAGCAATTCTTTCTTTTAGTTAACTCATCTGGTCTCTGTCAGTCATTGTGACCACTTTTTTGTGTCCGAAGTATTGGCAAGTCGTAGATAATTTTAGGATTTTGTTAGATATAGGTACAAAGTTTATTTGTCGGTAGTTTCTTGGGCTAACCTTTTTGGAAGAGAGAGGTGTCTTTTTTTCTCAAGTCTTAAGATGCTTTATCTCTCTATGATTTCTCACTAATAATCTATCTGGGTCCTTGACTACACCTGCACATTCCTTTTGTATCCTGTGATATATCTTGGTCTGAAAGTATGGTAGTCTTTATTGTGACCGATAAACCATGGTCTTTCACTCTTCTCCATATCTTGGAATTCAGTTCCCTCTTAACTATATTTGACTTGTTTGCATGCTTTGAAGATCTTTTGTCTCAATGGACAAGACAGAAATTGTTAACATTGTCAGATAATCTTGTACCCCCAGTATGTATGTATGTATGTATGTATGTACGTTTTTAATTTTCAAGTAGGTTCCAGGCTGGGAATGGATTCCAATGCAGAGCTTGAAGTCACAACCCTGAGATCAAAACCTGAGATGAGATTAAGAGTTGGACGATCAACCAACTGAGCCACCCCATGTACTCTCAATTTTTTTTAAGGCATCAGTTTCATTACAGTACTGGGAGTATTGTTTTCCAAAATGAATATAAGATTGAGTTTCACATAGATGAATTTTATGTTTTTCCCTATAAATTATATTTTTATTCTTTAGAATTCTACTTCTGAAGAAGGCAGGCATCATTTCCCTCCTTGGCTTTATTTTTCTCTTTATTAAAAAAACAGAAAGCTTCATTTCACTTAACTTTTGGGTTTACAGGATAAGAGTAATTTAGGATTGTTAATATATAGCACTGGAACTGAATTAGTTCCTATATTTTAAGATATTTAGCTTTCTAATATGAGAAAATGTAAAATGTGTACCTGGCACAATTTCCCAAGGGGAAAAACTGAAATGTGTTGATGTTCCCTTTTTCAGCTCCAGAAATAGCTGCTGTGTGCTCCTTTACCCTGTTTGGGAAACATCAGCCCTTCCCCTGCAAGAATCTCTGAGGATGCCAACTTCATTTATGGAACTAACTTCATTAACTGGACCACTTGGTTTTTACTAAACAAAGAAACTATGAAAATAAGAACAGAAATAGAAAATTATCGTCAGTTAGTTCACTCCAAAGTTAATGTTGAGACATAGTTGGCATTTTATTTTGTATTTCCAGTAAACTGAAAGCAATTTCTCAATAACCTATAACTTCCCCCATTTTTTGCTTCATAAATAGATATTTAGTCATTAAAAAGACTAATTACATAGGTATCCTTCACTCCATGGGAGGGAAACATCTAGAAAACTAACTCTTTTAAAAAGATAACTGATTTACCTTATAAATATGAAAATGTTACCACTGATCTCCCCATTTCTGTATGTCTCGTTCTTCTGACTGTACTAATGGTTGTAGTGACTAACCTTACTTACCTTGTGTTAGGGACTATGCAAAGAACAGGGGTGTTCTTATTATTAGTTGCCATGGAAGCATCATGTAGCAGATATTATTATAATCTTCATTTTATAGAAAAAGTAGTAGAGGCTCAGAAAGCTTAACAAAAGTTCAGATAGTTATTAGCTGGTAGAGCAAATTTTAAAGCAAGTATGCTTGACTTAGAGGGCTGCTTTTATCCAGTACGCAATGCATTTTTCTGCCTTTAGCCACTGTTAGAGACACCCCTGGAAATTCGTTTCCCCTCAGGTGACTACTATAGTTATTCTGGGAATCTCTAAGCTGTGTCCCATGAGCACTCATTAATAAAATTCTAAAGTTAACCCGAGGACTCTTCCATTTCCCCACCCATAATCTTCTCTTGGTGATAACTACACCATTCGTGAGGTTTACGCTGTCCTCCAAATCTTCTGAAAGACCCTCTCCACTGCTTTGCCTTCTGGAGTGGGACCCAGGAACTTCACAGGGGCTGTCTCCCACTGCCTCCAAAGGCATTAGGCTGTCTGCTTTGCCTGAGAGGGCTGCTCTTCCCATCTGGGGTGGTTGGGATTCTGGGCTCCACCACCATTTATGGGCAAAGGGAATGGCTCCTGTCAAGGTAGGAGTGGGTGTGCTGGAGTAACATGGGTCCCTTGAGTGCCAGGGCCTCTCAGTCCCTTCCTTTGTGCCTCTATGCATCCCAGCAAATATTTCAATAACACCTCATATGTTCTTTTCTACTCAGAATGCCCTTCCTCCCTCCAATTCTCCTTCACCTGGCAAAATCTTCTTTACTGTCTTAAGACCCAGGAGCCACAATGTCTCAGAACTCCTCCCTGTTTGCCACGACCAATAGGTTGCCCTCCCCTGTGCTTCCATAATGCCTTTGACTTGTCTCCAGTGCTGCCCTGATATGTTGTATTATGAATATTGCATATGTATCTGTTTATCTCACTAGACAATTGAGTGCATTATGCAGCGATTATTATTCATCTTTGTGCCCCAGCACAGTGCCTGGCATTTAGTACCAGGTCAATAAATGTTAAATAATAAATAACTCCTATGAGTCTAGCTAGAATAACTGGGGGGATAGATGACTCAGTAAATCTTCCTTATTACATTTCCCCTGACCCTTCCCCAGATGATGCCTTTATCATCTGTTACCTGGACTCCTAAAACAGCTTCTTAACTTTTTTATTGTGGAAAGATATATGTAATATTAAATTTACCACTTCAATCATTTTTAAGTGTAGAAACCCTTTAACTCTTAACCCATGTCCCTGACTTCACTGAGTCCTTCTCAATTCCAGCTTTCAGTTGGTTGCTCAAATGAACTAAAACCACATTTACCTGTTGTTTATGATGCTTCACTGACTCCCCTTTCCCAACAGAATATAAAGTCAATACCTTTAAAAATGTCCTATAAAATCCGTGTTTGCAACTCCTTAAACCTAGACAAGTCGGTTACAGTAGACTTTCAGTAGGTCTATGCAGGATTGCTATGAATATTTATGGAGATGTCCAGTCACGACATCAAGGTTTATTTGTCCCCAACAACCATAACATCTCTTAACAAACTAACTTCTTACCCTGACTTCTTTAGTTTTCTCTTTTCCTGGGTGAGAGACCTAAAGGCCTTTGCCTCTCCCATCCCATTATATCTTTTTTTTTTTTTTAATTATTTATTTTTTTTCAGTGTAACAGTATTCATTGTTTTTGTACCACACCCAGTGCTCCATGCAGTACGTGCCCTCCCTATTACCCACCACCTGGTTCCCCCAACCTCCCACCCCCGCCCCTTCAAAACCCTCAGGTTGTTTTTCAGAGTCCATAGTCTCTTATGGTCGCTTCCCCTTCCAATTTTTTTTTAATAAACATATAATGTATTCTTATCCCCAGAGGTACAGGTCTGTGAATCACCAGGTTTACATACTTCACAGCACTCATGATAGCAAATACCCTCCCCAATGTCCATAACCCCCTCCCCCTCTCCCAACCCCACCTCCCCCCAGCAACCCCCAGTTTGTTTTGTGAGATTAAGAGTCATTTATGGTTTGTCTCCCTCCCAATCCCATCTTGTTTCATTTATTCTTCCCATCCCATTATATCTTGACTTTTATCAAGCTGTGTTTCTTTTCCCCTTTGAAATATCTCATAGTTTTCCTTTAATCTCTGTCACTTCCTAGCTTTATGACCTTGGATAAGTTACCCAATCTCTCTCTATTTCAGCTTCCTTATGTGTGAAATGGGATAAAAATAATGTGTGTTTTACATATATCCTTTTTAATCCCTTAGTCTGGGGTTCTTGTGAGAATAAGTTAATATATTTGAAACACTTAAAACAGTGCCTGGCACTTTTGGTTATGGAATGAATAAGTCATGGAGATAAAAGATATCTTTTATCTTAGGGAATATAGTCAAAGTGGTGTATGGTGTCAGATGGTAGCTGTCCTTGTGGTGAGCATAGCATAATGTATAAACTTGTGGAATCACTATGTTGTACACTTTAAGCTTAAGGTAACACTGTGTGTCAACTATCCTTCAATTAAAAAAAACCAAAAAACTGAAAATGAAACAAAACAAAAAAACCATGGCCTGGCATATAGGATTGAATAAATGTTAGATATAATTGTTACCATTACTATTTCTAATATCATTACATTACTATAGGATTATTATGATACTCTCCTAGGTGGTTTCCTTACCCATCCTCAAGCCTTCTTGAATAAACCTTCCCAATCATCCTTCTAAAACCACTTGAATCATATTTTTTAAAGATTATTTTTTTAATTTAACAGACAGAGATTACAAGTAGGCAGAGAGGCAGGCAGAAAGAGAGAGAGGAGGAAGCAGGCTCCCTGCTGAGCAGAGAGCCTGATGCAGGGCTGGATCCCAGGACCCTGGGATCATGACCTGAGCCAAAGGCAGAGGCTTTAACCCACTGAGCCACCCAGGCACCTCTTGAATCATATTTTTATGATGAAAGGCTTTTAAGGCCTTCACACTACTTATTTAATCTAGCTAAATTTTTTGCCTCATTTTTTCGCATAACATGGACTTACCTTACTTAACATTCATCATTCGTTCATTAATTCATTTATTCACACATGCCTGCGTGCAACAAGCATGTGCTAGCCACTATACTAAGCATTAGGGACATGATGATGGATAAGGATAAGGCATAGTTTCTCCCTGAAGGAATTCACAGTCCTGCATTATTTAACTATATTTCATTTCCAGTGGAGGCACAGAGACCCCCATTGGAGCCTACCCTAGAAACCATGGCCCAGCCTGAGCCTCAAGAGGAAAAAGGAATTATCAAAACAAAGATAAGAGGTAGCGGGGGTGGAAGATGAGGGTGTTAGGGAGTGGCTCAGAGAAGGGCATACCAGGTAGAGGGAACAGCTTTGGGTCCAAAGGCATTGGGTTATGTGGGAAAATATGCTGTGCTCAGGGAATAGCAACCATATGGATTCAAAATTGTGTTCCTTCCCTTATTCACATATTGAATAAGGCCCTATCTCCAGATACTCCAATGTTGTAGTATCTGGAGATAGGACCTTTGGGAGGTAATTAGGATAGATTAAGCCATAAGGGTAGAGCCCAGATGCAATAGGATTACTGTCCTTACAAGAAGATACATAAGAAAGCTTACTCATCTCTTTCTCACTCTCTATGCATGTGTGCCAAGGTAAGGCCATGTGAAGTCATAGTAAGAAGTCCACCATCTACAACCCAAGGAGAGTTCTCACCAGACACTGATCCTGTTAGCACCTTGATCTCGGATTTCTAGTCTCTAGAAGTGTATTTCTGTTGTTTCAGCCACCCAGCCTATGGTATTTTGTTGTGGCAACCTGACTCCACTGAGACAAGTAATTTAATAGCTGGGGAGAAGGATGGAAGCGGGGAAAAGGCAAGAGATAAGGCTGAAGACTAAGTGATAACTATACTATAAAAGGTCTTGTATCCCATGGTTGGGCTTCTTCCTGGAGGTAGCAGGTGAGGCACTGAATGATTTTAAGCAGAGGAGTTAGTATCTGGTCAGTTTAATATGGAGAGGGTCATTCTGTGGAGGATGGATTCAAGAAAGGCAATAATGAAGGCTGGGAGAGCGATTTGCTTGCTGTAGCAGAAGTAGGGGTGAGCACTGATGAGGTTCTGGGTTAAGGTGGAGGTGGGTAGGGATGCAGAGAAGTAGGTGGATTTGAAGTTCCTCCTGATGAGAGCTGTAGCTCTGAGTACATTCGCAGGGATGTAGGAAGACTCTTGAAGACACCAGGAGCAGCAATCAGTCAGTCTCACTTTGGAGAAGCCTCCTCTCTCTGATATGCTTGTCTCTATGACTTTCACCTGTCAAAACCTCCTCAACATTGAACTGCCCCACTTCTACAAAATGTTCCAAGACTGATATGAAGTCATTCCTCCCTGGGTCCTGCTCTCCCCCAGGTCCATTGTCTAAACTTCATAATTTAGCTCTTAATTATATCTTATCCATATGGTTATTTGATAGATACTGCTAATTACAAGCTCCTTAAGGCCAGGAGCCATGTCTTAACTTTCTTGTAACTATCAAAGTCAACACATCATTGCATGTACCAGGGAAGCTGTTCTCAGTGTCCTCTTTCTCTCTGTGAAATGTGATGTTTGCATATCCCTCGTGTAAAATCTGAGTGTCACTGTAACTCTACCCATTTCTATCTCACTCAAGAAAGCAAATTGGGATAATCCACATATAACTATAGGGATGACTTTAAATGTGGTCTAATTTATAAAAAGAAAGGAAATTATCCACTCTCTTTAGTAGGTCAGTAATGGTACCATTGATGGTAAGAAATTACTTTATAACTGATGTGTGATGATGCCAGTATTAAAACCCGTACCAAGATCGTAAATTCTTAGAGGGCAAGGACTTTGTCTCACTCATCCTCGTATGGCCTGCTCTAACTTCAAACACACCTGCTGTAGAGGTAAACGCCGTGGCACTGGGGATAGGAGTCCAGTGATAAACTATAGTGGAAATGCTGATGTGGGAACAGGTGTTTCTGCTCCATGACATAAAAGTTGCTCTGGTGTATTCCAGGTTTTGAGACAATAATATTTCTGACTTTAAACAACATTTCTAGGAAATGTGTAGTTTCTGGGAGTTGGATGTAGCTAGCAGAATTTCTTTCCTGTGAACTGATGTCAAATAGAGAATTTTCCTCACTCTGAATAAGACAGTGGTGACGACTGTAGAAAGGCTGTCATATGTCTATGAGGGCTAATAACAGGGCTTCTCTTGTATTTCAGAGAGAGAAAGAAAAAAAAAATTTCTTGTGCTCCCTCTTCACTCCTCAAAAGAATTTTGATATGGTGAACACAGGAAAAAGAGCCGGAGGTCCTTTCTAATATTAGCAGGGTTTAGAATTCAGTGACAAAGTTGGTATGTGTTTGGCAGGTTTAGAGGAAGAAGAAGTCCTGGGTCATTGTGACTTTCCTTTTACATGTGAGTGTAGCTTGTAACCCATCCATGACATGAAGATGAAGTAGGGAGGCAATTTGAAAGGAGGACTCGGAAGGAAAACCCTAACACCAGTCCTATAGAGCAAGTGCAGATAGATTGTTCCAGAAGTTCTGATAAGGAAATCTGTAAAACCAAAAAAGAAATCTGTAAAAAACAAAACATAGCAAAACAAAAAACACCTAGAAACCTGTTAAAAAAAAAAACTATCGCTGTTATTTACATATTTTACACATGAGGAAATTGAACCCCAGAGGGTTAGGTGATTTGTCCGGGGTTGCTTGGGAGATGAAACTGAATTGCAAAACAAGTTTTCTGACTCCAGACTTACAGTAGAGCAGGGAGTGGGTCTTTGTGTAGAATTTGAAACATAGTAAGTGCTTGGTGTGTATAAGGCAAGCTACAATTAGGGGATTCCATCTCTAAGCTGTCTCACTATACTGCATTGCTTCTTACTAGTTCTCACCTTTGTATTATTACTCAGGAGGATACTGAGGCTTCCTCATTATCCCTCTAAATCTCAAGGACTTGGAGATGGAAGAAATGATGGATTTTGTCAGCCATGTGTTGAGCCGTGTGCTGACATGACCAGGAAATGGTGTGCGATTGTGCAGCACGAGAACAAAAGAGTTGGAAATTTACCAAACTCTAACTAAGGCAATCGAAGCAACAATTAAGAGGCCAGGCAGAAATAGGAATTTACTTTAGCAAGGGGAAATCTAGTCAAATTTATTATGCCAGATTTGGAGACAGACTATATGAATTAGTCAGGTTGCAGGGGATCTTAACCTGAGTGGACTGAACTATGTTTCATTATAATGGTTTCATTTATAATCCTATGTGTTGTTGTAGGCATTTAAAATTACTATTCTAAGAAGGGATTCATGGGCTTTGTCGGACAGCCAAAGGAGTTGGTGGCCAACAAAGTTAATAATTTCAGACCAGTAACATAAAAAAGGGACGCGGAAGGTGAGAACTAGGTGACGGTGATCATCCTAACCCTGTTTAGAAGACAGTGTGTCCTGTCAGGCCAGTGAAAGGGACCATATCCAGGCAGAAACCTGCCCATGCTAGAGATGGATGTCGTGAGGTAACACAGCCTGATGCCACGAATTTAAAAATGGATATTTTGGGGGTGCCTGGGTGGCTCAGCGGGTAAAAGCCTCTGCCTTCACCTCAGGTCATGATCTCAGGGTCCTGGGATAGAGCTGCGCATCGGGCTCTCTGCTCAGCAGGGAGCCTGTTTCCTCCTCTCTCTCTCTCTGCCTGCCTCTGCCTGCTTGTGATTCTGTCAAATAAAAAAATAAAATCTTTTTTTAAAAAATGGGCACTTTACCCCTTTTCCTTTGATCTGTTCAAATGAAGAACCCTTTGGAATATGGCCTTTCATGCACCCTTCCTCTTGGGAGACTTCACTCCAGCAGATGTGAATTGAGGGCCACCTGGTGGTGACATTGTTAATGTAAATTATTAGAAGCCAGCATTCTACCTCAGAAGTTCATCTATGTGAGTCTGCAAATCTGAGGCCCAACCTTGCCCTTTTAGGGAATTCACCACTCGCTGCCATTTTGTGAGTGACTGGTCTACTAGCTGGCCTTCTCCTGGGAAGTGAGAATTGCTTCCATTGCATGCTTCCATTGCAAACTACAGGGTGTTTCTACCTAGGAATTGGTAGAGTTATCTTTTGCTTGTTCTTCATAATGAGGTATTTGTTAACAATTATAGTCAAAAGAGATTACTTTTGGTTAGTTCACTGATTTACAGGTGGGGAAATCACACAAAACCATAAATCTAAGACAATGCAGTTCCAAGTGTGCATCTACATAAAGGCCAGACCAGGCCCCTTGACAACCTAGACTTAAGAAGTGGTGATCAGCGTCACAGAGTCCAATAAGCTTGTAAGGCCCTACATAAGTACAAAGATCACTAATGCATTTCTGGTGCTCAAGGTTGTGTTGATGCAAATATTGTAGTGCTATGCTCAGCAGGAATTAAAATCTATAAGCATTCCTGTTTCTTAAAAGTTACTTGCAATGATTTTCCCAAATTGTGACCAATTTTGTCTTAGCACAATTCTGACACATTCAGACTATTCAGTTGGTTTGGCAGAGCTGAAATGGAATGCTGCTTTGGTGTCTGAGTTACTGCCAGGCCCTATATCCCTCTCTCATTATCCTATTCGTGCAAAAAGAACGTCCCTGATGGGGATGACCTTCCTTTGTACCAATGCGGTCTCAACACAGAACCCGTGTTTTGTTTTGTCTTGTTTTGTTTTCAAGTTGCAAGGCACAGAGACACACTCAGAGACAGCACCTGCTCAGTGATCTCACAAAAACATCATCAGGGATAGGAATTTTTGTAGGGATACATAAGGAAATGACACCTGCAATTTCACAGCCAGGCACCTAAGGAAGTGAAGTGTCACTCCTGGCTGTTCGGGCCACTGCAGGAGCTGTACCAACACCAGGCCTCCATCCCCCTCCCCTCCCCATTCTCTATTTTAATTACACCAATATTCTGGACCCTCAGTTTCTATTGCTTTGCTTTATGCCAAGCTACAGCTTCTCTGTCACCTCCTACTGCCTTCTTCACTGTTTTCTTGCATTCTATAGCACATTTTTGTCTGCTCCTGGATGCTTCTGCTGCCTGGCTTCTGCTTCCATTGAGACTTCTGGAGAGAATATGTTATTGGACTACGTTGACACTCTTCAGTGCAGCGTGCCTCTGTGGGGTTCTCAGGCTAAACTGGACCATTGGCTGCTGATCACGGGTGTTGGCTCAGACCCCAGGCCCTGATCCCATTTGCTTGTGGCCAAGATGATGGGTCACACAATACAAGATATGAAACATGTGAGTGAGAAAGTTCTGCTGGTTGCTTGGAGGCTGGGGGGGGGGAGGTGAGGAAGGCGTTTATAATTCAGGGACTGTTCATTACACTCCAAAAGCATCGGTGTTTCCTCAGACCAAAGCTTGACCATATCTGACTCCATTTCAGAAGGTAATGTGCAGCTGAGTACATGCACATTTAGGCGTTATTATTGAGAAACTGTGTCCCTAATTATAGACTGCCTGCTGATAATTTACCGCACCATATGTTCCAAAGCCAGAACTAAAGCTGTTGGTTTCCACTTTGATTCACATGTGGCGCACAATAAATGTTTCCCATAGGACCTGCTGCTCAGTGCGTAGGTGGTGATGGCTCCCTCCAAACCTTTGGATTGTATGAAGGGTTTCATTTGCTTCTGTAATTACCTATTTAGGGACTGACAGAGGAACTAAAAACCTGGAAAATACTGTTCAGCTGTAAAGTCCATATGCGATGATTTGTTTATTCCAGCAAAAATGATAATAATGACACTCAAAATAATACTCCAGTCTTGACATTTCTCATTTAGAAAGTATGGAATCCTTTAGCAAGAGTGTTTCCTGTTCAAAGCTTTTATGTCACCTTCTAGGGATATCCCTTTGGGGGTCAAGTCCTACAGGAATCGTTTCCTGCCCTGAGGGAAGAGCATGCTCCTCCCAGCTACTGTATTTAAGGCTCACTTTAAGCCCCGCTCAATATTGAGTTTCCCCTACACGGGGCTATGCAAATGAGAAATAAGGTCCATTCTCTTCCTCTCTTAGGTGAAGTTAAAACAGTGGCTTAGGCTCTCTGCTCACAGGGAGCCCGCTTCCTCCTCCCTCTCTCCGCCCGCCTCTCTTCCCACCTGTGATCCCTGTCTGCCAAACAAGTAAACAAAATCCAAAAAAAAAATTAAAAAAAAAAAAAAAAGAAGTGTCTGTAGTTCAACACAGTAGGACCCTGGGATCTTGACCTGAGCCGAGGGCGGAGGCTTAACCCACTGAGCCACCCAGGCGCCCCAACTACAGACACTTCTAAAACATAGCAGCAGGGGCGCCTGGGTGGCTCAGTGGTTTGGGCCACTGCCTTCGGCTCGGGTCATGATCTCAGGGTCCTGGGATCGAGTCCCGCATCGGGCTCTCTGCTCGGCAGGGAGCCTGCTTCCCTCTCGCTCTCTCTGCTTGCCTCTCTGCCTACTTGTGATCTCTCTCTGTCAAATAAATAAATAAAATCTTGAGAGAAAATAAAAAAAAACAAACAAACAAAAAAACAAAACAAAACAGTGGCTTAGGGCCTGAGTAAGGCTCTGTATTTCGTACAGCGTTGATGGCAAGATGGAACAGTCCATGCTTCAGGCTATTCTAATCTTCAGTCTGTGTCAAGCCCATCAGAGCTCTGAGAAATGGAAGGCTGCTTAGAGGCACCTTAGTTCCTGTGTTTGCCTGAAATTGAGGACACACTCAATCTTTCAAAAGCGATCTCCAAAAATAATTATCTTTATTCTGGATTGTGGCCAACTCTTACACCTCAGGGCACGATCTTACATGCTGTGACTAGTGGGAGAAGGGGTAGAGTTGCTTACACTTTAGTTCTTGAAGTTTCCCAGTCTTACCAAAGTATATGCTGTTGTCTAGTGTGATGATTATTCTTTGTCTCCCAAGGCCTTGGCCAGGTCTGGGTCTAGGAAAGCCTTCCTCTTCTTCCCCTTCAGGCCTGTGGGTGGTAATGGTTTTCAGCTGCTGCTAGTCCTCAAGCATGCTTCAACACCTCCTGTTGGTTTCCTTAACCCTGTCTACACCACTGCAAACAATTCCTCACCAAAGAGGCTTCCACAAACATACCAACTAATGGTGTTGTCTGTCCAATTCCAGGACCTTGATGGAAACATGTAGTATGCAAACATCTTCATAGTAATATCTTACCATGGGTTTCCAAAGTAGATAACTCCCACTTCCATTCTGGAGATTTATCAATATGATAACATCTTTTTTTTTTAAGGTTTTATTTATTTATTTGACAGACAGAGATCACAAGTAGGCAGAGAGGCAGGCAGAGAGAGAGGTGGAAGCAGGCTCCTGGCTGAGCAGAGAGCCCAACATGGGACTCGATCCCAGGATCCTGGGATCATGACCTGAGCTGGGATCATGACACTGAGCCACCCAGGCACCCCCAATATGGTAACATCTTATGCTTATCAGCTTAAAATAATTTCTTTAGATTTTTAATTGTGTATATATAAAAAGCCACTATTTTATTTCCAGTTTTCATTCTGGCCCAGATGACATGAATGCCTTATGAAAGATCATTGTCATTCAATCCCCAAAGGTTTGATCTCCTTTAGCAATACTTTTTCACTAATAAACATTCCTTAATACAACTTAATTGCCTATTTGATTATTACACATTGTATACTTATGTTGCATAGAACAATATAAAAAGAAGATAAAAATCCAAATTTTGCAGAAAACTGTAATAGAGCAAAAGATGAGCCACTGATGTTGTAAAATTTCAGGAACTAGTTATTTTACATTCAGAATTTCTGATCATTATGACAGAGGCTGAACCAACCTCTCCTTTGTAAATCCATTCGTCATTGCATCCAAGTTTTCAGGACTTCCTTCAGCTTAGGGCTCCTCTCCTTTCCATGTAACTCAGCTGCAACGAGGGGCTCTGCACTTGGTCCTTATAACTGACTCATGCCCTAGTATTAGCTCGTCCTCACTGATTTTTCCTCTCATACTCCATGTCTTCAGCCAGGTTGATCCTAAGTGATGGCAGTGTCTACTCCAGTATACCTGCATGCTGGTCTCATCCACCATTCCATGAAAAGAATACATCTTTTGTAAGTAAATCACACACTTTGCCCACATGAACTGTAGTGGGCATCTCACTAATCTCTTGGTCAAACGGTGTTTTAGTATCTCTCTCCTTCCTTCCTTCTATCCTTCCTTCCTTCAACACCACAGGGGTGGATAGAGGGATTGGCATATTCTCCATATCCCACTGCCAATTCCAGACCAATCTTCCAATTGAATGATTATGTTTTTGTCACCATTCAGTCACTCGAGGACAAGAATGAAAAAGAGGCCAAAGGATTTGGAATTGTTTTTCTAAACAATGTTGTTCTAGGCTGGATAGTGGCCTCCAAAGATATCCAAGTCTTAATCTCTAGAACCTGTGAGTGTTACCTCTTAAGGCAAAAAAGGATATCACAGATGTGATTAAACTAAATGTTCTAGGAGAAGATGATCCTGGATTATCCAGGTGGGTCCTAAATGCAATTGCAAGTATTCTTAAAAGAAGGAGGCATAACATCTTAGGGAGATTTAACACCAAGAAGGAGGGCAATGTGACCACTGAAGCAAGATGCTACACTATTGGTTTTGAAGATGGTAGCGGCCACAAGTCAAAGAATGTGAGAAATGCAGCACTAGAAACTGGAAAAAGCAAGGAAACAGATTCTCCCCTAGGGTTTCTAGAGGGGGCATGGCCTTGTTAACACTTTCAGGCCAGTGGAACCCATTTTGGATTTATGGCCTCCAGAACTATACAAGAATAGATGTATGTTGTTTAAGCCAAGTTTTGTACTTTGTTATCACAGCCATAAAAGAATAATACAAATTCTTGGATAGCTTCTAAGACAATTCGGGGAGGTTCATGGGATTAAAAAGAGATGATATTTTAGCTCTCCCTAAGCACTGCTACTGAATTAATCCCTCTAAAAATATAATACCAATCATATTTCTAACCATTTTCAAAATCATCTGTAGATGATGATGAAGATGATGATGATTTTTGGTGGAGGGATGATTTTTAAAAAGCCTAATTAGCTTCCTCTACATTCTGGCCACACTTCCTTTTTAGCTATACTGCTCCTTTTTGTCTTTTTACACCAAACCAGGCACACCTCTGTACTGTGCATCCCACAGGCAACCCATCTCCACCTCCGGACCTTTGATCACCTACCTTCTTTAGCTTAGTTGCCCTTGTTGTCATCACACCATGCCTCATATGTCCATTAAGGCTTACCCAAATGCCCACATCCTCATGGACTTCTTCCTGGATCTAAACAGAAGTTACTCTCTTCTGAACCCCTGAAGTGCTTCCTGCTTCCTCTCTTCCTGACTCTTATTTTGTTCAACATTTCCTCATAGTTGCGGTCCATAATAGTTAAGTAAACACATTCTGAAGCCGTATCTCCCAGAGTTGAATTCTTATGTGAATATTCACTAAGTGAGTGACCTTGGGCAAGTTACATAATTTTTCTGTGCTTCAGTTTCTTCACCTGAAAAACAAACAAACAAAAAAAAAAACCCAAAACAAAAGCCAAGTGTCATAATCGTGACCCATTAATGGTTATAAAGATTAAAAGAGTTTGTAAAATTAATGCCTAGCACATTGAAAATGTTCAATAAAGACCAATTATTGTTTTTATTATGCATTATTTTGTATTTTAATTATAAGTTCTTTAAGAGAAACCCTACATCTTCATGTTATCTTTGTCTTCTCCATAGTTCCCTTTACCATAGTATTGCATTAAGCAGATGCTCAGTAAACTTTAGTTTTAATGAAACAGGCAAGACACCATTTCCTGGTAAGACATGAAAATGTTCTCTTCGTCTGAAGGAAGAAATATCTCTCTCTTTATTTCATCATGTGCTATATACTCCTCATTTCTCTGTAACTTGCTTCAACTTTGCCTGTGCTACGGGGAGTGCCATCACCAATGGCTTCCTAAATGCTGGACTTGAGGACATGTTGTAGGTCTCACCTTACTGCTAGCCATTTCCTTTTTCTGGAATCTCTCTTCTCTCTTTGCTTTGGTTACTCCACACTCTACCCCTGACTTTCCTTTTCTGGTCTCTTTGTGGGTTCTTTTTTCTCTCCATGGCTCTAATACTGTGTGCTCAAAGGTTTAACCTGAGATTCTTATTTCTTTTTATTCTACATAGTCTTTCTGGGAATCACTGCCACTCATGATTTTTACAACTCCCTAGCGGCCATATATTGATAACTTCCATATTCATACTTTTAAAATAAACATCTCCCTTGAATTTTAGACTCAAAAGTCCAGCTGAGTGCTAGGTAGCTTATCCTTGATATACGAAAGACATCTCCAATTCCATAACATTTGCCAAAAAGAGCATATTACCTTCTTTTCCACTAAACACCCCCTCCTTTTGTATATTTTCATCTCTGTTGGAGACACTACCATTTACTCAGACTCTGGGAGTTAGACATGGCCCTACCTCTCACTCAAAGCCCATATATAATCAGTCACTACGTTTTGCTGATTTCATGAGCTAAGTATCTGTTGGATTCATTTTCAAACAGCCATCCTTCCTACCAATGTCTTATGTCATGATCGTTTCTTACCTGGGCTTCTGTATGAATATTCTAATATTTCATTTCCCATGCATCTTTTTTCCTAATAGCTATAAGAATAGTCCCCAATGAAGCACAAACTTAAACTTTGCCTAAACTCTACCTAACAGTTTATGAATGGCTTCCACCTGGATCAACTCCCTTTTCTTTTGGCTAACTTTTCCTACAAGACTCAGGCACCATCTCCTGCAGAAAGACTTAGTGGAATTGTGGGTGAGCGGAAAAACTTGGGGTATGTTCTAGAATTTGAGAGCACCATGCAACCTAAGGAAGGCATTGAATGGGACCTGGAAGAGACAACTCTCCCATCCCATCTGCAGTGGCCCGATGCATCCTAGGGCTGTCCTAACAAATTCCTACAAATGTAGCAGCTAAATGACACAAATAAATTACCTCACAGTTCTGTAGATCAGAAGCCCAAAACAGGTTTCACAGAGCTAAACGAAAAGTTTCTTAAGGCTGTGTGCCTTTCTGGAGGCTCTAAGGGAGAATCTATTTCCCTGTTCATTTCAGGTGGTTGGCAGAATTCTGTTCCATGGTCTTTATTTTCTTATAGCTCTCAGTTGAGGAGCACTGAGGTTCTGCTGGCCTGTGGTCCTGTCTCTTCTACAAAGCCAGCAATGGTCAGTCCCCTCTCACACTTCTTATCTGCCCTCTGTCTTCCATCTCATGTTTTGGGGCCCCCTCCCTCTGCCTCCCTCTTCTGAATTTGAGTTCTTGGGACTAGACTGGTCCACCTGGATAATCCAAAACAGCTCTCCATTTTAAGACTTTTAATCTTAATAATCTCTGCTAGTCTCTTCACAATGGAAGGTAATATACTCATAGGTAAAAGGCGAAAGATTTATGCGATCTGAAGAGAAACTCATAGGTTCTGAGAGATAATTTTTCGGCCTACCATACTAGGTTTGAGACAAATGATCAGTGAAAGCCTTAGATCACCTGATTTGAGTTCTCTGTCCACAGGACTCATGATCTGATCATTTTCCTTTGTTTTGTTTTGCTATTTGAATTTCTAACTTTAGCTTTGTGTTTTGAATCCAAGAGATATAGGGAGGGACTGAGCTCTGTCTGGCTCATTTAGTGGGTACTTCCGGAAATGTTAGGTGTACAAACATCTCTCTGGGCACTTGGGTAGAGGTCTCGTGCAAAAAGGCATTAACAGGTGTGCTAGTAATGGAAGAGCACCCAGAAGGCTGTTCAGAAGATGACTGGAAATCAATGAATAGAGTTTCATCATTTGAAATTTAAGTCATAAACTGAACATTTAACAAGATTTCTTTTCCAAATTTTCTGCATTTTATTAAGTTGAACTAGCTGGAAATTAAAATTTTAAATTATTATAAAATAAACCTAGGATTATCCATTACAAAAAAAACCCCAGTCATTTAAAGTAATAAACAATCAAGTAAATTCATGGAAAGGGCCATTATGAAAAATAATTTTTTTCATAATTAACATTCTAGTTGCAACTAAAATTAAGCTAAAACAATTGAGTTTTATTTTAATTAGGTTAAATATTTATTTACAATTATGTTTGATTATAACATAAATATTCTTAATGGGTCTGTTCTTTCAAACGAATTAAACTCTTATTGGCTTCAGGCCAAATTTGAAAAGAATCTGAATTAGCTGATGCTACATCTATGTGTATATATTCTTTTTTAAAATTAAATTAAATTAAATTGTGTGTGTGTGTTCCAAAATTCATTTTTTATGCACCACACTCAGTGCTCCATGCAATACGTGCCCTCCATAATACCCATCACCAGGCTCACCCAACCCCCCACTCCCCTCCCCTCCAAAACCCTCAGTTTGTTTCTCAGAGTCTACAGTCTCTCAGAAGTGAGTTGGGGGAAATCGGAGGGAGAGACAAACTGTGAACATTTAAGAAGATTAAATAAACTTCTGAGAAAAGAAACACATTGAATATATGAATAGTCACAGCAGAAAGGAAGGATTTTTTTTTTTTTACATCAAATGGAAACTATTAAACAGAAGACATATTATGTTAGGGTAAATGTTCATTCTTGAGATTATATCCAATAGAAATACTTATTTCTTTCTTATAAAAATGATTAAAACAAAAATAATCGAGCTTATTATTTGTTATATTTATTAGTGTTTATGAATTATTTGCTAGGGAAATATGTATTTAGCAGATTATTTTCTCCTTTCAGAAAATCATTAAGATTCCCTAAATATGACATGTATCTTTAAAGGGTTTTGGAAATAATGTACTTTAATTTCCTGCCCTCTAGTGACAAAAATGACACACTCATGCCTTTACATTGAACAAAGTGCATGCTTTAGTATCAGGAAATAAAATTATATTAGAGAATTTGGGGGCAGACAATATGAGAAATTCTGGCTGTCATTAATGTGTTAAACTTTAGTGTAACAAATACCATTTTGGCATTTTATTTTATTCAGAATTTGGTGCATGACATTAAAATTATTAAGTAAATGTTGATATGCTGCTGCTAGCTCTCACTTGGCTATCTTTGACCTGTATCTATAATTACAGAGTATGTACTATAGGACCTAGTAACAACCAGGAAATTGGTAATTTAATATCTTTAATCTTAAGTATCAGAAGTGAAGAAAACTTACTAACCCTAAAAGTGACTGCCAATACTATATTCATTTGAGTCTTAAGTCTCGGCAGTAGTAAGCTGGATAACTTGCCTGGGAGTTTAAGCCTGAGATAGAAATAATCAAATAGTTGATTGCTATAATAGGACTAAATAAGATAGAACTTCTGGATTTGATTAAGTACTATGTTAACATTTTTTGGTATTCTCATTACTGACTGCATCATTGCTTCACTGCCTGAACATTTTGGCATTCCTGGGGCCAGGAATGTATGTGGCATTTGTGCCATGAATTTATCACCAACAAATTTACTGAGTGTCTGTGTTAATCCCATCTTTGGTGTCTGGTGACTAAATTCAAAGTGAAAGAGCTCGGTCATCACACCATACTCTCAGGTCTTGTTGGAGCTCTGGGTTCTTGCATCCAGAAAGGGTGACACTATGTTCTGATGTCATACAAACTGGGTCAATGCTTTGCATCTGTAGAGGTTCTTAAAACCCATTACCCTACTTCATAGGACTTATGTTTAGGGCTGCAGACAGGAACTAATTTTCGGGGGGATGGAGGTCTTAGGTGGAAGTGAGTACTGTAGGGCCAGCTATTTCTGAGGCCACCCTCTAAGGCCATTACAGTGGTGCTTTATCAGGCAAAGCCAGAACATCCCTCGAAAGGGTATGAGCTCTACACCACATGTGACTGTCCCTGTGTGGAGAACAGGATTGAGTGGGATGGCATCCTATGTGAGATGTTAAGATATGAGTTTGGGACCAGTACACCCTATGCCGAGCTCTCACTCACTGTATGTTACCTATATGACCAACACTGCATCAGCCTCTCTCTTCCTTACAACAGCCTTGTCAGATGGGTGTTAGCCCCCCACGTGCAGAGGAGCTAACTGATGGAAAGACTAACTTTTGGGGGTTACTTTTGGATCTCATGTCTATTGAGCTTCTAAATCTGTCATCTTTCATTTAATACTGATTTTATTACTTTTTTAAAAACAGAAAATAGTAATTGCTTCATTTTAGGCCGTAGAGACAGAAATTGCCAATGGTATTATATGCAGTGCATGGAGGAAAACACAATGCACGACTTAAGAAAGACAAAGAAGAGAATTAACATTCTCCAACTAAAAAAATACTAGAAAAAAGTATTTTAAAAAACACTAGGAAAAAAACCCATTTGAAGCAAGATTTATTATATCCATTTAAGAGATAAAGAAACCGAGGCTCAGAATAATTTTTAAAAGGGAGATCGTAAGGGGTGCCTGGGTGGCTCAGTGGGTTAAGCCTCTGCCTTCGGCTCAGGTCATGATTCCAGGGTCCTGGGATTGAGCCCCGCATCGGGCTCTCTGCTCATTGGGAGCCTGCTTTCCCCTCTCTCTCTGCCTACTTGTGACCTCTGTCAAATAAATAAATAAAAATCTTAAAAAAAAAAAAGGAGATCGTAAAAAGTATGGGCTCAGAATCACTTGTTAAATGGCAAAACCAGGGCCCAACATAGGTTTGGCTGTACCTACATCATTTTTACTACACTACATGTATTTTATCTTAAATAGCAATGTAGGCGTAGCTTCCTAATTTCTAGGATATATGAAGAAATGAAACAATTTTTAATAATTTTTTAAAAATCTAAAAATTATAAGTTTGTCTTTTTTTTTTTTTTTTTAGAAATTTTCGACCTGACTTTCCTCTCTCTCTGAACAATTTCCATAACTGTATTTCAAAGATGGGGAAATATCTTAGTAGGACATGCCTTCTGGTTGAAAGACTTGTAGAAGTAGCTGTTGTGTTCACCTCTCCAGTTATTTGGGGCTTCTTCTAGAATGTAGTCCTTGTTAACCACTCCTTCTTTTTAGAAGGTGATGGGAAGAGGAAGATTCTTCATAAGAAAAATTTGTTTTTGTTGGAGGTCTTGGTAAATGCAGGGGGTAGAGGATTTCCGAGTAATGGCAGGACCAATAGTTCACAGAAGAGTGGATGTAGCTCTTCTGAGACTGGGCAGGAATTCTTCTGTGTTGCTCTTGGAAAGGATAAAGAGACAGGAAGAATAAGAGTAAGGGTGTGGAGCTGTTTAGACAAAGTCTAGGATGAGCAGAAGGGACAATGAAACTCCGCCGTAGTGGATGACCAACCTCTTTGAAGAGCAGTAAGATCTGGGGTGCCTATTGACTCCATTTATAACTCCCCTAGGAAAGCTGTGGTGTGTCCAGGTTGCTTCTGCATGCTTTGGAGTATGGAGCGCTTTGGGTCTTCCTATCCTTTTATGTTCACATTGGAGTCAAAGAGGGATGGAGCAGACACAGCTCAAGGACGTTGGTGCCCAGGCTGTAGACAGCACTACGAGAAAGTGACCACTTGGGTATTTGCATAAATTCAAGGGAATTTGTGCCAGCTATACCTAACCATCTTGAAGAAAATAGACCTTGGCCAACATTGCACTACTTTAAATGACTTATTTTTTGATAGATAAAAAATAGAGAGAAATCAAACTTATTTACTCAATGTTTAGAAATCTTACTTTTGACCTTTAAAAAATCAGGAATTTTTGACTTAACAGATGAAATGTGCATTTAATCTGAATGTGTAACCCCCACCCCCATCAAAAAGCTATTTTATAAACCTGATGCAAGACATCATACAATTAATGCCATGCTAGAAGTGAGGGATTATGTGGAAGAAAGACATATGATCTGCTCCAAGTAATCATTGTGGATAAAAAAATTTTTTTTCAATAACAAGGGTTGTCTGGTTCAGTGGGTTAAGCTTCTGTCTTCAGCTCAGGTCATGATCTCAGGGTCCTGGGATCGAGCCCCACATCGGGCTCTCTGCTCAGCAGGGATCCTGCTCCCCTCCCACACTCTCTCTGCTTGCCTCTCTGCCTACTAGTGATCTCTCTCTCTCTGTCAAATAAATAAATAAATCTTTAAAAAATTTTTCAATTAAAAAAAAACTTCAATAATTTAAGAGAAATTGTCTAAAGAGGGCAAGACCAATATTTATTAATTCAGCCAATTAAAAGAATGGCAGACAGTGTTAGTGAAGGGGATAAGAATTAATATTTTGGGATTTTTGTATCTTTGTAAATGTTAACTTTACCACAAGGATCTTTGATGTAGATTTTTATCTCAAGTTTTCAAAAGAAGAAACTAAAAGTAAATTGCCCAATGCCACATAACTACCAAATGGAAAAACCAGATATGAATCCAAATCATCTTGACTCCATACTGCCAAGGATTGAGGGTGTGAGTGTGTGGGTTCCCTCACTGTCCTCTGGCCAGTACTCTTGCCAGAGTCAACAATCAACTATGAGACTCTTGCTCTGGAGCTGGGATCTCCCTGGAATCCTTCTCTTTCTGCCAGCCCCCATTTGCCATTTTTCAGGCAGCCCTCATTGATCATTAGAGTTTGCATTGAGCCAAACCTTCCCTGCCAATGCCATTTGCATTGAGCCAAACCTTCCCTGCCATGCCTTTCCTCACCTGCTGCCTAATGATCCAAGTTCACCCTGGATGCAAAGACACGTGGTCCTGAATAAGGATATTCATGACCAGAATAGGGCAGTGGAAAATGTACCTGTTCCAAAAGACAAAGATCTCCCTTGAAGGGAGCACTGAATGTTTAGAGAAACTGTGCTAAAGATTCAAGGAAAGAGAAAACGAGAGACATAAGCCATAGACAGCTTTTCTTAAATCGATTCAAAACTGGCACAGGAGCAAGAATTGATGCCAGCAGGGACTTCTGCTATATGGACATTTCCCAGGGCTCTTTTTCTGCGATGAATAGAACATCTGAAAAGTAATTCATTTTTTTTCTTAACAACAATTTGAGCTCCCAAAAGCCAGAACAAGCAATTAGAGGAACTGCTGCTACCAATGTAATTCTGGCCAGTGAGGAAGCTTGTAAGTGGCAAATCTCAAGAGTGACAAATGTGTCTTTCTTTCTATCACTGCCTCCCATTCTGTTGAACTCTTGACATGAAGACTGTGGGGTAGGGTTGGGGCAGAGGTAGGGAAGATACCTTTGGAGCTTGGAGCATTTCACTAGCAGGGATAGGAGGGCTGAAGTGGTATTTAAAGGGGGAGGAGAGAGAATAGCCAAGACACTTTTAACCTATTTAAGGTATAATAATAGTAGTGGTAAGTAAAAGGGGGGTAAACCTCACTGTATTGCCTTTCCTCCTACTCTTCCCAAAAGATCCTGTTGTCTGGACCCAGAATTTAGGTTGTGCCATTGGAAATGATGGCTTAGGTATCTAATGGCCTGGCTTGGGTCAGTTCAGGAAATTATCCACCATTTATTTCCACAAGAAGATACATTCTGAGTTCCAATTAGTCAAACTTTCCGATACATTTTTGGAATGCAATCAAGTTTTAAATTGGGAAATGCCTGTAGCTCCTCATTAGCATTCCTCTGTGCCAATGCCTGTAATCCTGTTTAGGATGTAGTTTAAGAAATCATTCAGCAGAAATGAGAAATTCATGTATACTAAAGAAAGTAATGATCTTTATCAAATTTTAGGGGTACGGGGAGATGCACTGGTTGGGGCTGGTATTTCTGGATTAATAGAGGAGACTAATTCCATGTAAAATAATGCCAGAAGGCCAATTATAATTTCAGAACACTGAATAGCATGTCTATTTTAGTTAAGAGTTTCTTTATGTAGCTATGGGACTGACTTTAGTTCTGTGCTTTTGGAAAGTCCTGAATTTTTTTCTTTGTAAGCTTACCATACATCAATCTCATGCTCCCTCCTTTCACTCACTGGCTCCAATTCCTGTGTTTTTTGGCTTCGACTTTCCCATAGTACATAGCTGTGGTTGTCAAAATCATGTGTTGTGGTTTTAAAAATTCACAAGGAGATGGATAATGTTAAATACTATGTTTTGTCACATTTACATGCTGGTTTTCCAAGCATTATATTAAAGAAACAAAAGACTCGTTGCTGATTTCTATACCATAGTTTTTATCATATACTTTTTATTCCATGCAGTTCTACTCTATTTCATCTGACTTCTGTTGATAATCGGTTGTCAATTAAATTTAAATCATATACTTTCTTTTAGTGCTATCTTTGATGGATTTTGCTGTTTCCAAACAAGAAGAATATTGTTCTCCTAAACCTTTTCATTTAGATAACATTGTACTTCATTCTATCGGAAGTATAAATGTCTTTTTTTTTTTCCAAATCTTCTGAGAAGACAGGGTTATATAGACAGGAAGATGTGTTAAAATGATACCTTAAAAACTACTTCCCAGGGGCGCCTGGGTGGCTCAGTGGATTAAGCCACTGCCTTTGGCTCAGGTCATGATCTCTGGGTCCTGGGATCGAGCCCCACATCGGGCTCTCTGCTCCACAGGGAGCCTGCTTCCTCCTCTCACTCTGCCTGCCTCTCTGCCTACTTGTGATCTCTCTCTCTGTCAAATAAATAAATAAAATCTTTTTTTTAAAAAAAACTACTTCCCAAATACAGTGTCAGGACAGTGAAGGGTCAAGGCTATGCTAGACAGTGGTAACTCTGAAAGACTTACAGGACATAAAGCATATCATCCATGGGGGGAGTACCTGAAGCTCTCCATTTACAGTTGCTTCACTGGGTAAGGTTATATTCAGAAAGTAATTTTCAGATTTTCCCTTACAGTCAGAAAGAAGGCCCTAACTTGATAGGACAACATAGAGTTTTTCATCACTGGCTTTCAGCCATTATTTTTAGTTTCACTTCCAGATGTTCTTGTCCATTCTTGTGCTCAATTCCTTTTTCTGTCCAATGTCTCCATAAGAGTTTTTGCACATTTCTATCATTGTACTTAAATGACACTGTGTTTTGGTTTTTTGTGTGTAAATAGTGTTTAGGTATGTACCCTTTCTCCTAGCTAGAATGCAAGCTTCTGAAATGTGGAAAACACATTTTATTCCTTTTTTTTTTTTTTTGTAGCATGGAGCTGTGTCACAGTAACTACTTAATGTGTAAGTTAAGTGAGAAAAATAAAAGATGCTATTTTCCAAGAAAGGTAATATAATGCATTTGTCCAATTAATTGGATTACCTTTTTTTTGTCAGAGAAACAAGAAGATATCAGGGTTCTAAGAGATACAAATGAAATAGAATGTATACTATTTGATTGCACATGTGAGAAGAGATAACCTTTCTTATCCATTTAACTCAGAAGGTTATTCATATTACCTGTCCTTCAGGAAGGACAGTCCAGATGGGATCCCCCAGTGGCCACCTTCAGCTATTGGAAATAACGTGAGGGCAGAGTGGGTTGGCAGGGTGTGGGTGACCTGGATGAAAGGAGGAAATGCAGAATTTCCCACTGAAATGCAAAGTGGGAAAAGGCAACCAAGGAAGCCTTTATCAGCTTCACAGTTTTATCTTCTCTTGGTTTTGTTTTTGCCAAGTTTTGTTTTAGGGTATAGTTGGTCAGAAAGGCATAGAAGATGACGACAGCTGGTGTCTGTGCTTGTATATATTCAAATGAAGTGACTAAGGTGGCAGGCAAGATGGTAGGAGAGATGGCCGGCCCTTGGATGGCTTTGAGGAGGTGGGCTGGGTTGCCCTCCTTCACCTCTTATTTCTCCTGGTGTGAAAAAGGTATGAAAAAAGTCATGGAGGGTACTTTAATATACATTGAAAGCAGAGATAAAATGATACTACATAAAACTGTCACCTCTGAAGTACACTTACTTCAAGTATAAGAAAATGCTAAACTTAGGTCATACACCAGCATGGATATTCTTACCATCTATTTTTTGTGAATTTGAAGTCCTGGAGTCAAATCCATGTGTTTGCTATGTGACTATGTGGTTGGCAAAGGTAGGATGGAAAGACTGCATGATAGAGCTCATTGAAAATTGCCAGCTGTCCTTAAACGGGGCAGAGAACAAGCTTCTGGTGTCTATGCTCCCTCTCCATTGATCTTCTGATCTGTGAAATTCTACTATGAGGCTTAGGGAGATGTGAGCAGAAAACTGGGGTGAGGGGAAGTAGATGACTCTGGAGATAGAGAGCAAAAGCCCTAAATTCTAATCCACGGGGCACATTAGTTTAACCGATAAATGATGCCAGGTAGCAGTGAAATTCGCTGAATCACCATCCTGTTGGCGGGCCTGGAAGCTGCTCCCTTGCCTTAGACATTTGTGAAATTGAGTCAGGCTATTCAGCCTCCTAATCATAATTATGGGCAATCTATAAAGCATGTATTTCTGTGGAGAGTTGTTTAAGCCCAATATTTTAGTTCTTGATGCAAAAGCCAGAAAGCAGCCCTGTGCTTCTAGGTTTTAGTAATCTGGAGAGGAAAGCACGCAGAGCCATATGTTTTGTTCCTAGATTGAAATGGAAAATGATTCCCAGGGTGAAGAAGCAGTGTATACTTCATTGAGGGCAGAGTGTATATTATGTCATTCCTTGCAACCTGACATGGGACTTAACTGGAGATTGCTTTCTAGACAGAATGCCATCAGAAGGGAAGCAAATCCCTATAGATAAATTCTTTCTGTGAACCTAACTGAAAACACTGTATGGCATTCACTTAATAAAAGCAGGCTTCAGTACTCCGTTGTATCAGTCTGATGTTAGCTCCTGGGGTAAATGTGTCAACTCTCACTAAGGCTATCACTAAAGTATTAAATGTTGCTCTTCCTATCCCTGAGCAAACAAAGTACCTTAAAGTGTGACCAGGACATCTAAGATGATGGCATACACAAATGTGATAATGGGACCTGTTAGCAAATGCCACAACAGTGGGAAAAGGCAACCAAGGAAGCCTTAATTAGCTTACGATTATTTCCCTCTCTGACTTTTAGTTACTAGGTTCTTAAAAATAAAGCACCCCCTTGAGGTTCTTCCTTGTTAGGAGATCACACCTGGGTTTCACTGGCACTAACCAGGTAAAGAAGGGAGAAATCAACACCAAATTATGAGAATGCATTTAGTGTACTCTTGGAATGAGGTAAAATGAAATAGATGCTGAATTAATTATTGTAGGAACTACAACACGGGAATGAGGGGTGAACTGCCAGAACGAGCTTTAGGAAGGAAACAGAACATGTTAATGTCAAGTAAGTACTCTATCTCTTAATCAGACACTCAAAACACTCAAAAAGAAGGCATATTTAAAATCTCAATCTTCGGGTTTTTAGTTCACTCCCTCTGTCTGAGGGACTCTTCTGAGTAAAACAGAAACACACATACACACACACAACAGTGGCAGAATAAATGTCACTGTCTAATTTAATACCTTAAATTATTCAGGTGAGGATAGCCTCTCATAAGCAGAGATAAGAGAGAAAAATGAGTAGGGAGACTTTCTCTTTTCTTTCTTTCTTTTGAGTAGGGAGACTTTCAAAGGATGCTCTTGAGATGACATCCTTGTGAAGGTACCTGTTTTGACTGAGCCAAAGATGTAGCAAAGATAATTCTCAAGGTCAAGCCATCGTGGAGCGTGCAAACAGCACCCTTAAATCCTATCTTAAAAAATTAAAAGAGGGGGAGATACTATGGGGAAAAGTGAAATACTCCCCACATATGCATTTAAATTTAACTTTATATGTTTTAAATTTTTGAATGTTGATGATATAGGCTGGACAGCTGCCGAGCGATTTTGGCATCCTGATTTTCTCCACTTCCATACGCCTGGTGGAAGGATCCCCTGATTGGAGTATGGAAAGGCCCAGATCCAGTACTCCATAAAGGGCGAGGTTTTGTTTGTATTTTTCCACAGGATGAGGATACCCCGCACTGGCTCCCAGAAAGGTGGTGCCGACTCCTCCCCCCTACGACAACGCATGCCTTGAATCAGAGAAATCAGCGGAGGCGAAGGTGACGTCTGCTCCTTTTCGTCAAGAACAGATGAGAAATCTCATTCGACAGGCCCTTGAGATTCCTGTGCAAACCCCATCTAATAGTGCCTTGATATTTATTCTTTATGCTTTACTTGCTTTAATTTCCATACCAGGGGCACAGGCTTCTCATTATTGGGCTTATTTGCCTGACCCCCCAATGGTACATCCTGTTACCTGGGATGATCCTACTCCCCGGGTCCATACTAATATTCCAGATTGATTTGGAGGCATTGGCTCTGAGGGAATAGAACATGCTGAGCATTATATGAATTGGTCTGGGACCTCGGCACAGGTCCCCATCTGTTTTCAGGCCCCTTCTCATGAGCAGATCTTGATGAATGGCTGTATGATGGTCAAACAAGTCCCTCATATAGTCTCTTACCCTAGAGATATACCTCAGACTGGAGCTATTGCCAAGAGAATGGAGGAATGGGATCTCTTTGAGATTATTGGTGATGAGGCATCCACATTTTCTGGCATAGGAATGATTCCCCAAGGTCATTCCTCTTGTCCTAGAGAACTTAATTTTTCTATTCCAGGTCCTATATGGAGTGAATATATACAAGAGGTGCCACGGCTTATAATGCCCCCGAATCCCTGGGTGCACTATCACTGACTGGTCAAAGAAGCCTAAGTATTCACTCCAAAGACGCAGCCTTCGTCCAGGAGGACCTCATACACCTCGTCTACAGTTTCACAATGTGACTATTCCAGTAGGACTTTTTGCTACAAAAAGCATGGTCCATTCTGAACTATGGAAGTTAGTGACAGCTTTGGGCCCGATTTCTGTTAGGATAGGGGATCATAATCTTGAGCAAGCTGCTCGGGTGGATATTTCCATTAAGGCTTGTGTCCCTCGTCCTTTTCTCCTAATTGTGGGACCTGGTACTGTTTATCCACAGGTTTATGAGGGATCCAAGGGACATTTTCCTACCTATCAAATTGAATGTGATGGATGTGTACTAAGTAATTGTCTACCTCTTACTTCTCTGATTTTTGGGGACTCCCCTGTTATGATTTTTCTGGTCATGCAACCTCCCTATGTGCTGTTGCCAGTGGAGGTTGAGGATCCCTGGTGGGCTAATTATAGGTACCAATTAGCTATAGAGTTACAAAAACAAATCAACAGGGTTAAACCCTTCTTAGGGTTGTTGATAGCTGGAATAACTGTATTAGTCTCTTTGACTGCTACTGCTACCATCTCTGCTGTAGCTCTCTCACAATCTGTACAAACTGCTACACATGTTAATTCTCTAGCTAAAAACATTTCACTTGCATTGGCCACCCAAGAGCACATAGACAAAAAATTTTAAGTCAATTAGAAGGCCTAGAGGAAGCTGTCGAATATTTGGGGGGGCAGCTATCTGCCTTAAGGACACAATTGTCTTTGACTTGCCATGGAGGATTTCAGCATATATGTGTTACTCCCCTTAAAGCCTCCAATTATTCTTGGGATGCAGTTAAGCATCACTTACGGGGGTATGGTTTCACAATAATGTAAGCCTGGATCTTGCTGAATTGCAAAAGGAAATAACTAATATAGGACATGCACAACTAGAATTAGAAATCCTGCTGATGTAGTGGCAAAGATTTTAGGAGGTCTTCAGGGATTCAATCCAGGCAATATAATGAAATATTCCTTTTGGATCTTTGTAATAATCTTTGTGATACTTGCTGCTCTGCTTGTTGGCTGGGCTGTTTCCTCATTTCGTGCGGGACAGCAACGACTAAACACTCAAGCACAAATTCATATGCTTGACCTATTTAAAAAGGAAGGGGGAGGTGTGGGAGGCCGCGATAAGCCTCAAGATGAGAACCAAACCAGGCCCTGACTTGTGTCTCCTCTATTGTCTAACTAGCTGATTAAAGACAGAAGATAATGAAGTTGAGTTGCACTGAGAAAGGGTCTGTGCTATGTATTGTGCGCTCGCCCATGTGACTTCCCACATGCAGTTAGCTTTGAATACAATTTGGACGGGGTTGTAAATCCTTAACTGGTCCTTGCTGTCCCAGCACAAACTTGTAGATTACTCCAGGATTGTTTTTACTTCTTGAATCAATATTGAAACAATGTCTTAGCTCCAGCCTTTTGGAGTCTTGAAGTCTGTGTGTGATCATTTACAAGATTGATTAGGGGAACTGATTATAGGAATTTGTGAGTGTTTAACTAGACATGGGTGTATTGCTTCTCTTATTGTATAACTACTATATATATGGCCATAATGCCCCTAATAAACTCAGCACTGTTGGACATCCTCCTCAGTGTCCCTCCTGCCCCCATCTCTTTGTCTCTTTAACTTCTTTTCACCATCCTCTTACCCTCATGTTTCCTGGTCGATTTGTCACGCTGGCCGCGACAAATGTATGGTCATAAATACCACGATAATCAAGACATAAAACATATCCATCATCTCTCCACCTCCAGCTCCAGGCACCCACTAACCTTGTTTTAGATTTATTTTTTAAGAATGTCATATAAATGGAAAAATATAGAATTTTAATTTTGTTCTCTGATTTCTAGAAATCATTTTTAAAAAGATTTTCTTTATTCATTTGAGAGAGAGCACGGAGGGAGAGTGAGAGAAGAAGAAGCAGACTCCTTGCTAAGCAGGGAGCCACCCTGATGTGGGGCTCCATTCTAGGACCCTGAGAGCATGATCTGAGCAGAAAGCAGATGTTTAACCAGCTGAGCCACTCAGGCACCCCTAGAAATTAATTTTTAAATGCTTTAATTTCTTATATGTGTGTGCATGAGTGTGCATACACATATAACACATTTTAATGGTTATTATCTTTAAGTGATGGTAGCATAATAGCAGACATTTCCCATTCACATTCCTTCACCTTCAGTCATGAGCCCCAGTTCTCAAGCTCTCCACTACTGCAGGTCTGTGCTCTGGGAGAGGGCTTCACCCATGGTTCCCTGAGTTAGTCACTCTGAGCCTGTGAGGGATTCAAAGCCAGGCCCATTTGGAGCCAACTCAAATCTGAAGCTTTGGTTTCAGCCTTCAGGACTGCAATTCTTTCTTTTCCCATAGATTTGGAACTTTAGAATAGTTCGAGTGTAACCATGCTGCAGCCTTCAAGAGGTAGCCCACCTGAGAATGAAGTCAGCCTCATGCATGGCCAAGCCAGAGATGGTGAGACAGAAATCTAGTCTTCATAACATCCTTTGACATCAAGTCAACTGGTAACTGAAGCTAGTTCAATCCCTGCTGTTTTCAGTACTAGGAACCAATAAATCCCCTTTTTGTTTAAGCAAATTTAGCTGGGTGTTCATGTTACATAGAGTATAAAGATTCCTAACAGTTATAAATTATGGATTTTTTTTTCTTAGTATCTTTCTGTATTTTCCATTTTTCGATGATATACATAATAGTTATAAAAAGAATCCCCCCACCATGACCCATAAGGGTTACAAAATTGTTTTTAATTCTCCAAAATAGTATTACCAAATTCTTTCCCTTATTTTTGGTGTTGAAATTTTAGTTAGTCTTTTCATGTTATATCTGAATCTTATTTTGCAGATAAGAGATATATTTACTTAAAGAAATACTTATTCCTAAATTTTGATCAAGCTATTTTGGTAACTGACAATACCCAAAATGGTTTCAGAATAATCTTATTTTCTCTGAAGCTAACATATTTAAGAAAACCTTGTTTTCCTTAACTATGTCAATGTATTGTGGGCTACATTTATCATTCCATGCAGATTTCCATCCCAGACTAAGAGAACTATGACACATATTTTTCTTTTGAAATAACTCTTCATAAGTAGTTGCATGCATATTTTTAATATGAGACACTATATTTAACATAAACTCTCACAGAATAGTTTTGATTATTGAACATTTGCTGATAAACAGTTTGAGATCCTTGATCTTCTCTGGTTAAAATTTGCTGGAATTAGAGAAGTTGAAACACGGGGGTAGGATGGAGGAGAGAGCCAAGTGTCATCTTTAAATAAGAGGAGTCCGAACCCTGCATGGAAATCTGGAAAAAATAAATTATGTATTGTCTTAGTACTTTCAGGTTGCTATAATAAACTGCCATAGACTGGGCAGCTTTATAAACAGAATTTACTTCTCATCCTTCTGGAAGCTGGGAAACCCAAGATCAAGGTGCTAGCAGATCTAGTGAGGATCTGCTTCCTGGTTGTAGACAGCTGTCTTGCCTCTGTGTTCTCACATGATGGAAGGGGCCAGAGATCTCTCTGGAGTCTCTTTTATATGAGTACTGATTCCATTTATGTGGACTCCACACTCATGATCTAGGCACCTCCCAACACCCTGCCTCCAAATGCCAGCACACTGGGGATTAGATTTCAACATATGAATTTGGGGGAGAACACACACATTCAATATATAGTACGTTATGTTTCAGGGATTTGTTTTAGGCACAAAATATATATAGATGAAAAATGTCTTTCCACACTCAATGACTTGAGCTATTTAATAAGTGTTGACAATTTGCATGATTCTACTTAGCTCACTCATGTGGGAGAATAGTTAAGACTTTTGGTGAAAAGCAAGAAAAACTGGCTCTGAATGGAAAATGATAACTTTTGGAAGGATCTGGCATGGTTCACCAAATAAAACAGCTGCTGAAGAACTAGGCTGGAAAGGATAGGAAGATGGGATGCTCTGGGAATCCCATAGCAGGGACTAATCTATAATTTTGATAAATCAGCTCCATAATTTTTCCCTTTCTTTGTCTCTCTCCTAAAAATGTAAAGTCCTAGGAAATAAAGAGTCAGCCTAGAAGGACAAATCATTTTGTCTTGATAAATTCATCAATTTTTCTTTTACCAGAATAATGGTGATAATAGATGCTAGGCAGAAAAAACCATAACATTTACCACCTTTAGTTAGGCTTTGGCAGTGGATATAAAACTTGGCTACCCAAAACCCTCATTCATGAGATGGATAGTTCATGTTTTAGGGTAACTCCTTACGGATATATCCTATCTTGTGAAATAATTCTATAAAGCACAATACTGGTCATATATTAAGCCATCAATAAATGGCAGCAGTTACTAAAGCTTTTGTCATTCCAAAATTATGGCTTTTATATTTCCTTAAAATATTTCAGTATGTTGTCCTGGAAAAAGTTCATATTAGGCCACTCCTTTAGAATATAGTGGCATGACATGAGGATAGTGTCATGACAATCACGCTACTAGTACATTTTGGAATCAGTCTGGACAAGGAGGAAAATTGACTTTTGACCCAGAATGAGACCTGAACAAGAAGTAGAGCAAATGCTGAAGAACTAACCTGGCTGGTCTTTAGGGTTTGGGCCTAGATGTGTATCCTGGTGGTCCAGGTATAAGATTCAGGGTTTAAGGAAGCATACCTGTCCTCATCTACCATTTATGACAAATGACCTTTTGGTTCTGATGTGTAACTCTGTTGTAATAGAGTTAGACATCTATGCAGTTGCCATGGCCTCATCTTTCTGCCCCTTGACTTCAGGTCATGTGACTAGCTCTGGCCAATGTAATGTTCAATGTTAAAGAGAGGAGGCTTGAAATATGCTTGTACTTTAATAAGGCTTCTTATTCTTCTGCCATTCTCATGAGAATAGAATGAAACACATGGCCCCAAAAGAGACACATGGAACAGAGCCACCCATGCTGAATCTCAGATACATTACTGAGAAACAAATGTTTATTGTAAAGTGTCACAGAATTTTAGGGTAGCTAGTGAGCAGAATTATTGTGGCAACAGCTGATAGATAGGTTATTTTAAAAATTCTTTATATATAGTTACTGGATATTTACCCTAAAGATACAAATATAGTGATCCGAAGGGGCACATGTACCCGAGTGTTTATAGCAGCAATGTCTACAATAGCCAAACTATGGAAAGAACCTAGATGTCCATCAACAGGTGAATGGATAAAGAAGATGTGGTATATATACACAATGGAATACTATGCAGCCATCAAAAGATAGGAAATCTTGCCATTTGCGACGACGTGGATGGAACTAGAGGGTATCATGCTTAGTGAAATAAGTCAATCAGAGAAAGACAACTATCATATGATCTCCCTCATATGAGGACATGGAGATGCAACATGGGGGTTTAGGGGGATAGGAGAAGAATAAATGAAACAAGATGGGATTGGGAGGGAGGCAAACCTAAATGACTCTTAATCTCACAAAACAAACTGCATGTTGCTGGAGGGAGGTGGGGTTGGGAGAGGGGGAGGGGGCTATGGACATTGGGGAGGGTATGTGCTATGGTGAGTGCCATGAAGTGTGTAAACCTGGTGATTCACAGACCTGTACCCCTGGGGATAAAAATACGTTATATGTTTATAAAAAAAAAAAAGAAAGAAAGAAAAGAAAAGAAAGGATGAATACCCAACTTTTGTTGCAACATGGACGGGACTGGAAGTGATTATGTTGAGTGAAATAAGTCAAGCAGAGAGAGTCAAGTATCATAAGGTTTCACTTATTTGTGGAGCATAACAAATGATATGGAGGACACTGGGAGATGGAGAGGAGAAGGAAGTTGAGGGATATTGGAAGGGGAGGCGAACCATAAGAGACTATGGACTCTGAAAAACAACCTGAGGGTTTTGAAGGGGCGGGGGTGGGAGGTTGGGGAAACCAGGTGGTGGGTAATAGGGAGGGCACGTATTGCATGGAGCACTGGGTGTTGTGCAAAAACAATGAATACTGTTATGCTGAAAAATTAATTAATTAATTAATTAATTTAAAAAATTCTTTATATATAGTTGGGAGATGAATGCTTAGAGGATGTGCAATGACCTCTAGCACAGATCACTAGAAACCCCCAAACTGGCAATGAATCAAAATTCGATGGATGTATATTCAGACATTATTGTTATAAAACCTCTGTACTTCACTGAAATAGTGTTCATCATTTTATAATGTAGAGTTCTCAAAAAATATTTATGACAATATTGTTAAAGAGGTTCTCTTTTCAAAATAATGCAGCTCCATCAATTAATGAAGAAACATGAAAATTTTAAGTTGAACTTAATTAGCATTCTTTTAAGCCCCCATGAAAATTAGAAAAGGATAAATGACATTTGAAAGCTATTTTCAATTTGAAGAAGGTAATTGTTTCATGTCTGAACAGAAGAAGGGACAAAGCAAGAGATCTGCTCAACAGAGTATGTAGAAGGCAAGTTCTATTTTTAATGCTTACTAAACAGAAGAAATGGTCAATTAAGTGAATAAAATTAAGCAATAAAAACCAAAAATTTTTTACTATTATAGATTGTTATAATATACCTTCATTTTATCCTACTGGTGTATTTATTTTATTCTTTTGTAAAGATGTCATGCAAACTTTGGTTTTTGTTTTGTTTTATTTTAAAGATTTTTTTTAATTTATTTGACAGACAGAGATCACAAGTAGGCAGAGAGGTAGGCAGAGAGAGAGGAGGAAGCAGGCTCCCTGCTGAGCAGAGAGCCCAACTCGGGATTTTATCCCAGGACCCTGGGATCATGACCTGAGCAGAAGGCAGAGGCTTTAACCCACTGAGCCACCTAGGTGCCCCACAAACTTTGGAAATAAAAAGTTATTTTCAAGGAGTGTTTTTTTCTCTAAACTTTTGTATAGGTGACTTATAAAAGATCACAGTGTTAGTCAGAGTGTTCCCAGAAGCAGAGTTTAAAAGATCAAAATATGTTCAACTAATCCATAAGACAAAGGTAAAGCCTTTGGGTCAAAAGCTGTTTCTGTCATAGATGAAGTGAAAAAAATCTAAATTAGTTAAATAACCCAAGTAAATATTAAAGTCCCATCTATTAGGAAAAACATAAAAGTAAAGTTGAGTATGAGTAATGGTAGTGGTTACTACCTGTTTCAGTTGCCTATTTCTGTAAGCGAGCTACCCCAAAATTAGTGTCCTGCAGCAAGTATCATTTATTGTTATGATCTGTCATAGATCTGAGGATAGACGGGACTCAGTCAAGTATTTTTCACTGAGGATGTCTCCTGTAGTATAGGCAGAGAGTGGCCGGACTAGAGACATCCTGATGGCTTCATAGCTCAAATGTCTGATGCATGGCCTGGGCACAGTCAAAAAGCACACCCATAGGCATGGGTTTCAACCTCTATTTCCTCCCTCCCTGTCCTGCCAAGTAACATTATAACCAATATTGGCAAGTGCTTGTTTTGCAAACCTCCAGAGTAGTCATCCTATTTTAAGCCAATAAGTATATACATATATAGGACACTGGGTAGGTGGTGGAATAGAAGGAACCTAAGCTTGCCTTGTCCCACAGACATAACCAGATAACACTCACATCAGGTTAATGACCCAGAAAACTACCCAAAGACTGGCAAGGAGAGGCCACCTTGAAGAAGGTAGGAAAGGTGGAGAGGTGTTTCGAAGCCTAAATAGACCATGGCTACTTGTGGAAAGGAAGGAGCCAGGGGTGCTGAGAAGGATGAGAAACAGACTGTCACACAGAGGAAACTGCAAGGGTAAGACAAACCCATAACATTTGGCTTTGAAGGTGAGAGGGGACACATTTCACTAGTTCTTAACAACAAGCAGCCTTAAAGGTTGGCCTGGCTATTACCTGGATAGAATTCTAAATGTCAGTAAGCTCAGCTCTAGGAGAACCCTGAGAATGTTAGAAAGTTGAGTCCCCAGCCTTTAAGAGATAGCACGCCAAGAAACCTTAGCAGATAGAACATAGAACCAGCAATTTGAAAAACCACCAGGGAAAGACTGGAGGGAGAGTGATTTACTCATCACAGGGCATATCCTAGAGATACATGGATCTCACAGAGACTCCTCCAGGATCAAAGGAAGTGATGGGAACCATTCCCCTCTCCTTCCCCTCCTCCCTGCCCCCAGCTCTTAGCATAAACACACTGCCATCTGCAGAAACCAGATCAGTGCCCACACTCCCTAATTAACATGTTTGGACCAAGCCCTGCCCCCCTCACTTCAGCAGATACACCTTTACTAGTTACACTTGCCTCAGTCCTGGTGCTGCCAGTTCATGCCCCTAGAAGACCAGTGCAAATTTTCACAGCAAGACAACCCCTGCCTTTTGTGAGATCCTCTTTCCTGGAAGTGACAGCCCATGCACTCTCTGCACTTCTGCTAGGTCAGCCCAGTCCTGAAGCAGGGGCTCCAAGTCTCACTTAGCAAGTAGATTAAAGCCTGAAGCAGGGGCTCCAATTCTCACTTAGTAAGTAGATTAAAACCCACTCTAGCAAGTTGTAAAATGCACTCTATGTCAGCGATGGACCAAACACTGCTCACTACAGGCAAGAAAGCCACTGCAGCCAAAAGGGCTGAAGGAAAAAGTGTCCAGAACAAAACAGGACACACACAACACACACAGGAGTCACTCCTTGAAGTGCCAGGTCCTAAGGAACAGGAGACATGGCACTGCAGGGTATTACAAGACCTCTTTGTCATAAGGCCACTACTTGCAAGAGCAAAGGATGTAGCTGATGTTCCTAGTATAAAAAAACAGACACAGGTAGTTAGAAAAAATGAGACAGAAAAATATGTCCCAAATGAAAGAACAGGACAAAATCACAGTAAGAAAGCTAAATAAAATAAAGATACATAATATGCTTGAGAGAGCACTTTAAGTGATGGTCAAAAAGATACTTGACTTAAGAGTGGAGGACCTCAGTGAGACCTTTAATAGATAGAAAACATAAAAAGGAACCAATCAAAGATGAAGAAATCAGTAATGGATATTAAAAATAAACTAGGGGAAATAAATAGTAGACAAGAGAAAGCAGAACAGATCAGCGACCTGGAGAACAGAGTAGTGGAAAACAATGAAGTGGGGTGACAGAGAGAAAAAAATAACAAAACAAAACAAAAAACAAACAAACAAACAAAAAAGAAAATAGACTAAGGGAATTTAGTGATACATTCAGCATAATAACATTCACATTATAGGGATCCCAAAAGAACAGAGAGGAAAGTGGGCAGAAAAATTATTTGAAGAAATAATAGCTGAAAACTTCCCTGAATCTGGGGTGGGAACAAATACACAGATCCAGGAAGCACAGAGAATCCCAGTGAAATCAACCCAAGGAGGTCTACACCAAGACATATATTAATTAAAATGGAAAGAGGAGAATTTTAAAAGCAGCAAGAGAAAAGAAAACAGTTACATACAACGAAATCCCATAAGGTTATCAGCTAATTTTTCAACAGAAACTTTGCAGGCCAAATGGGAGTGTCACGCTATATTAAATGTGCTAACAAAAAACTCTGCAAACAAGAATACTCTATACATCAGGGCTATCCTTCAGAATAAAAGGGGAGATAAAAAGTTTCACAGACAAAAAAGAAATTAGAGGAATTCATCACCACCAAAGAAATCTTACAAAAAAATGGTATCAGGGACTCTGAATGAAAAGTAAAGACCACAAGAAGGAGCAAAAAAGGAGAAAGCAGAAAGTGGTAAAATTAAGTATAATTACAAAAACCAGTCAAGGAATTAACAAAATAAAAAGATGTAAAGTACGACACCATATGCATAAAACTTGGGAAGGAGAGGAGAAAAAATGGGTTCAAACATAAGCAACTATTAACTAAGTATGGACTGCTATATGCAGATGTTATATACAAATCTAACAATAACCACAAATAAAAAACTGCTGATAGATACGCAAAAAAGAGAGTAAGGAATTTCAATTGGGAGGGAGTTTTTTGGATTTTTCCACATAAAGTATCATGTCATCTGTGAAGAGTGAGAGTTTCACCTCTTCCTTGATAATTTGAATTATTTTTATTTCCTTTTGTTGTCTGACGGCTGAAGCTAGGACTTCTAGTACTATGTTGAACAACAGTGGTTGAGAGTGGGCATCCACTGTTGTGTCCCTGACCTTAAGGGAAAAGCTCTCAGTATTTTCCCATTGAGAATAATATTTGGTGTGGGCTTTTTGTAGATAGCTTTTGTGATATTGAAGTAAGTTACCTCTATCCCTACAATGTGGAGAGTTTTTTTTTTTAATTTT